>NC_047163.1:252500-255000 GCF_009819705.1 Hippoglossus hippoglossus
TGTTGGACTCTGAGCTGCTTTATACTGAAAAACAACATCATCAGTGAGAAAATAAACCTGATGTGTTAATTTTTATGTATGAACATTTTATTAATTAGTTTTAATTATCAATACACACAATACTCAACAATTCATCCCATCTCTACAGAAACATGCTTTTTTAAAATTAAATAAATTGAAGCTGTCGTCTGTTGAATATAAACAGGAACTGGACAGATGAGACTTTTATTTTGACAGTGGTCAGTATTGTGGTCTGGTTGTTTGAAGTGGTCTTACCTTGGTGTGACTTGGGACAGAACGGTTCTTCTGTCTCTCCTCGTCGTACCTCAGAGCGGCGAGCTGAGCTTCCCTTCTTATCCGCTCCATCCCTCCTCTCTGGGGGGGAGGAGAGGGGAGGGAGGGGGAGTGAGTCAGCAGCAGTTTGATTCACTGAGGTTCAGTATCAGACAGAAGGAGGAGGTGTTACCTGAGTTTGAGCGGTAGAGGGCGCTGTGACACCATCGACCACACTCCTGAGAGAGAGAGGATGTTAGAGAACACACAAACATGAATAAATCTGGGTGTGTGTTAGGGCTTGGCGATTAAACGATATTGATAATTATCGTGAAATAACTTTTCCTCGATAGAAATATAAGACATGTCGATATAACTTTGATAAAACTCGTCCATGTTTTGACAGACAACACGAACATGCACACCAGTACGTCAGGAGTGGGAGATAAGAGAGAAAATGAGATGGAATTTGTTGAGGAAAACTGGAGCGACAGAGTTACTGAAGAAAACAACGGCACAGGCTCAAAAGACGAGGACATTGTTGAAAAGGGTCCAAGGAATTCAGGAGTGTGGAGATAGTTTAAAGTCTGACAAGAGTATCGTGCACTGCAAACTGATGTTCCCACAAAAAGGGTAACACCACTCATCTTATATGAAGCAGAAGGGACAGGAATAGTGATTTGAGTGATCAATATCGACTGATATGAAAACAATTATCGTGATATGATTTTTTTCAATATTGTGTACGGTATAGTGTGTGTGTGTGTGTGTGTGTGTGTGTGTGTACCTGTTGTGTCTTCTCGTTTCCTCCGTCCTGGACGTGTTGGTTTTGACTGGAGAACCCTGGACACAGACAGGAAGTGAGTGAGGGTTCCAAAATAAAGTGCGTGTCAGCTGCTTAAAGAACCACCCACTCTGTTGATTGACTGTCTCATCCATCAATCACTTGACCAATTCAAGAGCAGCTATCAGACTGAGCAGTGACATGATGTCACAGGTGGGCGGGGCTCGTACCTCTCTGGTGATGCGTCTCTCGATGTACGCCATGAATTGAGAGCTCAGACTGGAGGTGTCCCCGCCACCTCCGCCTCGACTCCGCCCCTCCTCCTCCTCCTCCTCCCCCACACAGCTGTCGATGAAGTCGATCTGCTCCAGCTCCGCATCTGATCAACACATTGATCACATCCATCAGTGATCAGCTGATCACGTTTCAGTTTGTTCTCAGTTTTCATGAAAATCAAACAATTTAATCTCAGATAAATTCATATCTAATTTAGATTAATTCACTGATGAGAAGAGTCAGACTTTCAGACTAAAAGCAGCTGAATTGAATGTGTGTCTGAGATATCTTAGCACTAATGTAAAGTGGTCGTCACTTGTTTACAGTGTTGTGTGTAGACGTGTGATGAACAGAAACTCACATGTTCCGTTAGGCAGCAGTGCTCCTCCTCTCGTTCGCGGGTCTCTGCTGATCTCGGCCACTCTCTGTGGAAACTCTGACAGTTCCTCTGTGGGCTGAGCACAAAGACAAGAAGTGAGGTGTGTGTGAGTGTGAGTGTGAGTGTGAGTGTGTGTGTGTGTGTGTGTGTGTGTGTGTGTGTGTCTGACCTCGTTCCCCGACCACCGTTTGTCTCCACTGTCGACGCTGTTGAATCCTGAGTCGAGCGCTCCGTATGGACGTCCTGGGTACAGCTCATCCACGCTGACACACACAGACACACAGTCAGAATATGTGAAAATGTAAACAGCATCATGTTTGTGTGTGAGCGTGTGACCAGTTCACACCAGGAGCTGAATGTCAGAGGTCGTCTGTCGTAGTCTGGGAGGTCAGGGGTCGTCTTACTGGCCTCCAGGTTCAGGTACTTAAATATGTGCACCTTCCCTTTAATACAGATCTGCAGGGACAAACAGGATGTGACATCACAGCCTAGTAACCAACAGAAAGTCAAAGACACCGCCGCTCAAGCTGGACGAGGGCCGTGACGTCACTGCCGCTCACTGTACCTGTGCAGGAGGCGTCTGCAGTGGGTTGTTGTCGAGGACGATGGTCTGCAGATGTGTGAGTCGTCGGTAACAGACGGGGATAGACGTCACTTTGTTACAAGAGAAATCCAGACGCACCAGAGGGAGCTCCGCCAACTCTGAACACAACAACACAACTCAGTTACACACAACATTCAAAATTACACAAGCTTCCACTCTGTGTCTGTGTGTGAGAGTGTCTGTG
>NC_047163.1:260000-477500 GCF_009819705.1 Hippoglossus hippoglossus
TGGCTGGTCCTCACAGGTTCAAAGGGCTGTGTGAGAGTTAAGCTTTGGTTTGAGGGTTAGAATTAGGTTTAGGTTTAGTGAGGCATTCTGTTGTGATGGTTAGGGTTTAGGTAATGCATTATGTCAATGAGTGTCCCATAGAGAAAAGTGTGTGTGTGTGTGTAGGGTTCTTGCACCACTTTTAAAGTCAAATGTTTTTTAAGAGCTTTTGAAGACCTGAATAAAGGTAAAACCTATTAATAAGCATTATAACACTTCCTGACAGACAGTTCAAAATATGAGACATGAGAAGAAATGTTAAAAAATGTAATTCCTTCACTCACACACACACACACACACACACACACACACACACACACACACACACACACACACACACACACACACACACACACACACACACACACACACACACACACACCAGTAATAAACATGCTAACTACCAGTTATACATCACCGAGTCTAACTGCTTCTTCCTTTAATTTGCAGTCGTTTGATTGTGTTAGAAACTGTTGAATGGTTCACACACTGACATGGTGACATTACTGTGGCATCAGAGGCTCATTGCAGTTCCATAGCTGACCACTGTGTCTTCTTCTGCCCACATGAATACTTAACATTCAGTGTAGAAGAAATCAAGACCATCGGTCTTTCGCAATAAAAAAACCTGTAACTGTCAGAGACTCAGGACTAAAGACGTTGTAACAGTGTGTGTGACAATTTGTCATCAGTCTCAAATGCACCCCCAGCAAATTTAATACTTTGCAGGAAATGTATGGACAATTTAAAAGCTTAATTTCTTTGATTTCACTCTAAGAGGAGCCTCGGGAACCCTAGAGTGTGAGAGTGATCACTGTATAAACTTGTGACCGAGTCTAAAAATAGAAACCAGACCTCTAACAAGAGTCTGTCTGTTTATCTGAGGGTTGAGTTGTTATCAGATCACTGCTCACCGAGTCACATAATGTTTTATGCTTTTTTTCCTGCATCATTCACTATAGGAGTTAACAAATTCCTTTAATCTTGTCTTTGATTTTACGGATTGTTTTAACTTTTCTTCTATTTGGTTTATTGGCGGGTGGCAACCAACGTCAAGGTGCATTACTGCCATCTATTGGATCTGCTTCTTCTTTGCCTCCACACACACACACACACACACACACACACACACACACACACAGACACACACACACACACACACACACACACACACACACACACACACACACACACACACACACACACACACACACACACACACACAGGTGTGATGACGTGCTTTAGTTCAGGAAGTTTTTCCATGTCCTGTTTTAGAAACAACTCTTTGTCCAGCTCCAACATTTACTCAAATATTAAACTCATGGAGCTGAACTGACAAATCACAGACAAAGTCAGAGATGATCCAGGTTTCAGGTGGTTCATTAGTGTTAGCAGTAAGAATATGAAGATATGGAGGGAACTGCCATGGACATAGATTGGCATTTGTTGTGTTCCTGCTGTGCTCCATGTTCCTAACATGTTCCTGACATGTTCTGCAGGTTCTCTATGTGAGAACAAATGTCTGAGTCAGTGTCTCTGGACATTTTCTGGATCTTCTCCTGCAGCCTCCTGGTAAAATGTCTGTAACATGTCAGAGTGAGTCCATGTGAGGACACAGCAGGACAATGTCCTGAAGCTTCCCAGAGAGCGAGTGGACGTGTTGATGAGGTTTCTAACACGTGACGGACGTGAAACTGGAAGAACACAAACATCTCAGGATGAAGAAGAGGAGCCGTACACATAGAAGACGAAGACGTCCACTTGGAAACACGAGGAGGTTCCAGAGCTTCTGGTGCTGAGGGCCGACGCCGGTGTGGATGAGCTGTAAACAACAACACTGATCTTTCCACAGCAGAGTTTATACGTCATGTCCGGCCTCCTGCTGCTCTACAGGCTCCGCCCCTGCTGCTCTACAGGCTCCGCCCCTCGCCTGGATGTTCCCACATGTTCCTGTTGGTGTGAAGGAGTCGGACCGACAACCTGCTGCTGCTGCTTCACAAACACCAACTACACAACATGTCCAGAAACAACCTTCTGCTGCTGCTTCACAAACACCAACTACACAACATGTCCAGAAACAACCTGCTGCTGCTGCTTCACAAACACCAACTACACAACATGTCCAGAAACAACCTGCTGCTGCTGCTTCACAAACACTAACTACACAACATGTCAGGAACAACCTGCTGCTGCTGCTTCACAAACACCAACTACACAACATGTCCAGAAACAACCTGCTGCTGCTGCTTCACAGACACTGACTACACAACATGTCAGGACGATATTTTACAGCTCACGTCTGAAAACATTTAACCAGACACTGACACACCTTCATGTTCATAAGGTCACATGATCTGCTCTTTATTAATTTCAGCTTTGAACAGGTGATGCATACATCTGTACCAGTGTGTGTGTCAGGAGCAGAGTGAAGGGACATCATACTGGGTCCATCACACACACACACACACACACACACACACACACACACACACACACACACACACACACACACACACACACACACACGGTGTGGGCGGAGCCGCCTCCTTACTTCATCACGTCAACAAAACAAAGACAGGTGTGTGTTAACCTGTTAAACTCATCTGACGTCACACAGAACCGGTCCGGACTCTTCCGGTCTGCGCGGTGCGACAGAATCGAACCCTCTCCTGAACAGAGGCTAGCCGCGTGCTAACAGTAGCATGTTTACCTTTATCAGAGCACAACTCACCTGGAGCTGGGTTAGCATGCTAGCTGGCTACACCCACCTCCTCCCGTTACTGAAGCTACAGGTGTAACGACCCAAAACACACGTTCACAAACTCTGACGTCTGAGTATTAAACTAGTTAAAGTTTAAATAAACCGCGCTAACTAGCTGAAGTTAGCTGGTGTTGTTGTGGTTTGTGCTAATCTAAGACCAGACTGAGATTCATCAGATTAACTGATGTTTTAAAGTTTTCACTGTATAGTTTATAACTTTAAAACGTTATAATAACAGTGTGAATCATCAGTGAAACACAGGAGTCAACAAAGGAACTTTTTTTCAGGGGAACAGTATTTATCATGACACCGGCCCTGGCGGCTTCTCCGGACCACTGAAATCTTACTTTGCCCTCAATAAAGTTGCTATAACCCGGCTTTAAGTTTGTGTAAGCAGCCCGTCAGAGACCCAGCGGCTCCCCGTGTCCGCTCCCCGGGCTCTGCGCTCCACTCACCGGCCCTGGTGGTGTCCGTCAGGTCGTGGTTAGCGGCGCTCCGGGGGAACTCCTTCAGCTTCCTGCCGCTGAGGTTCAGACACCCGGTGGCCGAGGCTTCGTCCAGTGCCCGGTCCAGAGATCGGTTCCAGGGCGCCGGCCCCACCGGCCCCAGCCCGTTATTATTCCCAGCTAAAACATTCCTGGCGCCGCCTCCCACCGTGAAGCTGAGTCCGGTGTTGTCCGCAGACCCCAACAACACCGAGGCCGCCATTACACACTCCGGCTGTTAGCTTTCCGTGCTAACGGCTAACTCTCCTCTCCCACCCTAAACACAGCGGAGCATGCGCAGAGCGGAGCGGTGCACAGAGCACGTGACCACTGTGACTACTACTGCTACTGCAAAAAGTACTATTACTACTGCAAGTACTACTGTTACTGTAAACAGTACTATTAGTACTGCCAGTAGTACTGTTACTGTAAACAGTAATATTACTACTGCAAGTACTACTGTTACTGTAAACAGTACTATTAGTACTGCAAGTAGTACTGTTACTGCAAACAGTACCACTTATACTATATACAGTACAACTATTTACAACAGTAATATTGATAGTGATCTGAAACATTAGTTGAGCAATAATCACTCATATATTTATATTTATCACAGTAACGCCCCACGATGAAGACTTGAACTACATGTCCCACAATCCACCGCGCACTTCCCATATTGACGCGTGCACGCCGCGGCTGAGTCCAGGGCCGGGTAACATGGCGACTTACGTGGACATCCTGAAGAGCGAGTTCCCTGAGATCGACGCGGAGCTATTCGATTATATCACAGGTGAGACACCGGGGACAGAGCCGCTGTGTGCGGCTCCAGTGCAGCGACACACGACGGACTTCACTCGGCCTGTTAGCCGGGAACCGCGCCTCTGTAGCCCCAGAGCTAATGAGCTAACACCGTTAGGCTAACCGGAGCCCGAACACCGGGCAGCACGACATGGGCCGGTTAGCTCCACCGAAACCCGGGTTAGTGCGAGACTCAGAGCCGGTGCGAATGGACCAGACACGGAGGACCCGCAGGAAGGAGTGTTAGAGAAAAAGAATCGAGAAGGGTTTCAGGGAATAATCCAGAATTATGAGTGTTACAGGGAATAATCCAGAATTATGAGTGTTACAGGGAATAAACAGGAGTGTTACAGGGAATAATCAGGAGTGTTACAGGGAATAATCCAGAATTATGAGTGTTACAGGGAATAATCCAGAATTATGAGTGTTACAGGGAATAATCAGGAGTGTTACAGGGAATAATCCAGGAGTGTTACAGGGAATAATCAGGAGTGTTACAGGGAATAATCAGGAGTGTTACAGGGAATAATCCAGAATTATGAGTGTTACAGGGAATAATCAGGAGTGTTACAGGGAATAATCCAGGAGTGTTACAGGGAATAATCCAGGAGTTTTACAGGGAATAATCCAGGAGTGTTACAGGGAATAATCCAGGAGTGTTACAGGGAATAATCCAGGAGTTTTACAGGGAATAATCAGGAGTGTTACAGGGAATAATCCAGGAGTTTTACAGGGAATAATCAGGAGTGTTACAGGGAATAATCCAGGAGTTTTACAGGGAATAATCCAGAATTATGAGTGTTACAGGGAATAATCCAGGAGTGTTACAGGGAATAATCCAGGAGTGTTACAGGGAATAATCCAGGAGTGTTACAGGGAATAATCCAGGAGTGTTACAGGGAATAATCAGGAGTGTTACAGGGAATAATCCAGAATTATGAGTGTTACAGGGAATAATCAGGAGTGTTACAGGGAATAATCCAGGAGTTTTACAGGGAATAATCCAGAATTATGAGTGTTACAGGGAATAATCCAGGAGTTTTACAGGGAATAATCCAGAATTATGAGTGTTACAGGGAATAATCCAGGAGTGTTACAGGGAATAATCCAGGAGTGTTACAGGGAATAATCCAGGAGTTTTACAGGGAATAATCCAGAATTATGAGTGTTACAGGGAATAATCCAGGAGTGTTACAGGGAATAATCCAGGAGTGTTACAGGGAATAATCCAGGAGTGTTACAGGGAATAATCCAGGAGTTTTACAGGGAATAATCCAGGAGTTTTACAGGGAATAATCCAGAATTATGAGTGTTACAGGGAATAATCCAGGAGTGTTACAGGGAATAATCCAGGAGTGTTACAGGGAATAATCCAGGAGTGTTACAGGGAATAATCAGGAGTGTTACAGGGAATAATCCAGAATTATGAGTGTTACAGGGAATAATCCAGAATTGAGTGTTACAGGGAATAATCCAGAATTATGAGTGTTACAGGGAATAGCACGACATGTGTGTTTTTCAGGCGTCTTGGGCAGTGGCGGTGCTGACTTTGAGGATGGAGAGGAGGTGTACGACGCCATCGGTGGCGTCCTACAGGACGTGTCTGCTGACAGTAAGAACGAGGATGATGTCAGAGACATCTGTCTCCAGATGTTCAACACTCTCAAACTGTAAGAAAGGACATATGTGTGTTTTCTCTGTGTGGATTCATGTCAGGTGGAAAAACAAAATCCATTGACAGACATTTTAACAAAAAATAATTTTAAAGGAAAAGCATATTATTGTTTTGGGTTGTGAGTTAAATAAGGAGCGTTGTAACGTGGTCTGTGTTTCTCAGGAATAATCATCATGGTTCTCAGAGGCAGGTGTTGTTGGACGCTCCTGTTCAGCTCTCTCAGATCTCTTCAGACACTGGTCAGAATCACACCCACAGCTCCATCATCCCTGTGTAACATGAGTGTGAAGTGAAACAGTTTGTCCACGTGTTTGTTTCAGATTCAGCAGCTAAAGATGTTCAGGGGATCTGGATGATGAAACGAGCTCAGAACACAGTGAGTCTTCCTCCTTCACCTGCGTCACCTCGTCCTCTCACCTCTGACTCACCTTCACTTTTAGATTCAAGCAGCAGTTTCACAGAGGAAGTGTCATATTTTTACATCATTATATTGTTATTTATTTGATTTCACGTTTTTTTCATGTTTGAAATATACACGGATGAGATCTAACAGTAACACATCATGTGATGTCACTATGCTCTGATGTCATCACTTCAAAATTCCTCTCTTCAGACTGTGGACGCAAAGAAACTGGAGAAGGCCGAGGCGAAGCTGAAAGCTAAACACGAGCGCAGGAACGAGAAGGACTCACAGAAACCCTCGAGTCCACTGTCAGTTCACACCTCTTCATCACACCTGTACATACCTGTATACACCTCTTCACACCTCTTCATCACACCTGTACATACCTCTTCACACCTCTTCATCACACCTTTACATACCTGTACACACCTCTTCACACCTCTTCATCACACCTGTACATACCTGTTCACACCTCTTCATCATACCAGCTCACACCTGTTCGTCACACCAGCTCACACCTCTTCATCACACCAGCTCACACCTCTTCACACCTCATCATCACACCAGCTTATACCTCTTCATCACACCTCTTCACACCTCTTCATCACACCTGTACATACCTGTATACACCTCTTCACACCTCTTCATCACACCTGTACATACCTCTTCACACCTCTTCATCATACCAGCTCACACCTGTTCGTCACACCTGTGCCCACCTCTTCATCACACCTGTACACACCTGTTCACACCTCTTCATCATACCAACTCACACCTCTTCATCACACCTGTACACACCTGTTCACACATCTTCATCATACCAACTCACACCTCTTCAACACACCTGCTCACACCTCTTCAACACACCTCTTCATCACACCTGTTCACACCTCTTCATCACACCAGCTCACACCTCTTCACACCTCATCATCACACCAGCTTATACCTCTTCATCACACCTCTTCACACCTCTTCATCACACCTGTCTTCCTCTGTTGTCCCTTAGAGTCCTGGAGGAGGCGTCAGCCAGTCAGGCCAGCAGTAAGAAGGAAAATCGTGTCGACCAATCAGGAAAGAACCGCAGCTACGACATTCGTATTGAAAACTTTGATGTTGCGTTTGGAGAGAGGTGAGTGAGGGACAGGTGTATACTTTATATACTGTAATTAAGTAAATTAATACACCTATATACTTGTTAATAAAACTGAATTGTGTAAATATTTAGTTGTTTGTATAAATTTCATATTTTTGTATAGTTTTATTATATTTTGTGTATATGTACTACTCTGTATGTTTAATATTCTTTGTGTATAATTGTAACTCTAGGTGTCTGCTGCAGGGGGCGGAGCTCTCTCTGTCGTCAGGTCGGCGGTACGGTCTGATCGGTCGTAACGGTCTGGGGAAGACGACGCTGCTGAAGATGTTGGCGAGTCGTAACCTCCGTGTCCCGGCTCACATCTCCATCCTCCATGTGGAACAGGAAGTTGATGGAGATGAGACGGCGGCGCTGCAGAGCGTCCTGCAGAGTGATACGCAGAGAGAGGGGCTGCTGGACGAGGAGAAGAGGCTTAACGCTCGCATCGCCAACGGAACGTAAGAATAATACATCAGTTAGTAATCAATCAATACACAGCTGACAGTGTTGATCGACCAGCGGTGAAACAGCTGCCAAACAGGAAGTAACATTGGCGCTCTGTTCTTGTTTCAGTGCTGATGGGATGGAGAGCGTTCGACTGTCGGAGATCTACGTCAAACTGGAGGAGATCGAAGCCGACAAAGCCCCAGCCCGGTAACTATGGCAACCACTGCAACTAATCACTTACTGTTACAGTAATCAGTTACTGTAACAATTACTGTTACAGTTATCGGCTACCATTATTGTAATCAGTAACTGAGCTAAACACTCAACAACATCTCGACTGTTTCCTGTCCTGCCTCCTAAACGGTGGAACGAGCTCCACATGGACATCAGGACAGGAAGTCTCCACATCTTCCTCCAGACTGAAGACACATCTCTTCAGACTGAAGACACTTCTCTTCAGACTGAAGACACCTCTCTTCAGACTGAAGACACCTCTCTTCAGACTGAAGACACCTCTCTTCAGACTGAAGACACTTCTCTTCAGACTGAAGACACATCTCTTCAGACTGAAGACACTTCTCTTCAGACTGAAGACACATCTCTTCAGACTGAAGACACTTCTCTTCAGACTGAAGACACCTCTCTTCAGACTGAAGACACCTCTCTTCAGACTGAAGACACATCTCTTCAGACTGAAGACACTTCTCTTCAGACTGAAGACACTTCTCTTCAGACTGAAGACACATCTCTTCAGACTGAAGACACTTCTCTTCAGACTGAAGACACTTCTCTTCAGACTACACCTTGGATAAAAGTTTAAACTAACAATTCAGTAGCACTTACATGTCACTAACTTATAGAACTTTGTAGTTTGTCTTTCTTGAAGAACTTGTACTTTCTTGATTCTTGTTGTTCTGGTTTGTTCCTCATGGTTGATGCACTGATTGTGAGTCGCTTTGGATAAAAGCGTCAGCTCAATGAAATGTAATGTAACTGATTACTGTAACAGTTACTGTGTATGTCGAAGCTGTTTATGTCATGTGATCACAATCTTTGTTCTTTATTGACTTTATTAATCTGTCTCGTCCAATCAGAGCCTCTGTCATCCTGGCTGGTCTCGGGTTCTCTCCCAAAATGCAACAGCAGATGACGAGGTGAGACATCACCTGTCACATGATCATCTCATGGTGACGCAATAAGATGCTCAACAATGTCTCTCTGTCTGTCCGTCTGTCTCTCTCTGTCTGTCCGTCTGTCTCTCTCTCTGTCTGTCTCTGTCTCTCTTCCCCCCCCCCGTCCCTTTCTGTCCCTCAGGGAGTTTTCAGGAGGATGGAGGATGAGGTTGGCGTTGGCCAGAGCTCTGTTTGCTCGGTGAGTTTTGTCATTATATGATGATGATGATGATGATGATGTTGTTGTTGTTGATGTTGTTGTTGTTGTTGTGTCTTCATCAGGCCGGACCTGCTGCTGCTCGACGGTGAGTCACTGCTCAGTGAGACAGCTGTTTACAGGTAGAAGATAGGAGGAGGAGAAGGAAGTGAGGAGGAGGAGGGAGGAGGAGTGAAGAAGAGGAATGAGGAAGGTTCCAGCTTTAATTTTACTCCCTCACTCAATGTTTCCTTTGAAAATCTTAAATTCATTAATACACATAAAGTTGATTTAGATGAGTTGAGCAGACAATGATGTATAAATTCTGTTGTTTACAGAACATCCACACCAGTGAGGGGGCGGGGCTATGTGCCAGACAGCCAATAGGCAGTCAGTGTAGTCTGTGACAATAGTAATGGCAGTAGTAGTCATTACTTGAAATAGTACTATGAAAGTACTATGGTGTATTCCTGCTGTGTTTGTTTCAGAGCCGACCAACATGTTGGACGTCAGAGCCATCTTGTGGTTAGAGAACTACCTGCAGGTCAGACTTGTGATTGACTTTCATGTTAGCATTCCTCATTGAAAACAATGGGAGCTGTTAGCCATAAGCTAACAAGTAAGCTATATTAAACCCTGTGCCTCCTCTCTCAGACGTGGCAGTCCACCATCTTGGTCGTCTCCCATGACCGAAACTTTCTGAACGCTGTGGTAACGGACATCGTCCACCTTCACACGCAGAGGCTCGACAGTTACCGCGGCAACTACGAAAACTTTATTAAAACCAAAGAAGACAGACTGAAGAACCAGCAGAGAGAGTACGAGGCCCAGCTGCAGTACAGACAACACATACAGGTACTACACATACAGGTACTACACATACAGGTACTGCAGATGACACATACAGGTACTACACATACAGGTACTGCAGACGACACATACAGGTACTACACATACAGGTACTACATATACAGGTACTACAGACGACACATACAGGTACTGCAGACGACACATACAGGTACTACACATACAGGTACTACATATACAGGTACTACAGACGACACATACAGGTACTACACATACAGGTACTACAGATGACACATACAGGTACTACAGACGACACATACAGGTACTGCAGACGACACATACAGGTACTACAGACGACACATACAGGTACTACACATACAGGTACTGCAGACGACACATACAGGTACTGCAGACGACACATACAGGTACTGCAGACAACACATACAGGTACTACAGATGACACATACAGGTACTGCAGACGACATACATGTACTACAGACGACACATACAGGTACTACACATACAGGTACTGCAGACGACACATACAGGTACTACAGACGACACATACAGGTACTACACATACAGGTACTGCAGACGACACATACAGGTACTACAGACGACACATACAGGTACTACACATACAGGTACTGCAGACGACACATACAGGTACTACACATACAGGTACTGCAGACGACACATACAGGTACTGCAGACGACACATACAGATACTGCAGACGACACATACAGGTACTACACATACAGGTACTACAGACGACACATACAGGTACTGCAGACGACACATACAGGTACTGCAGACGACACATACAGGTACTACAGACGACACATACAGGTACTACACATACAGGTACTGCAGACGACACATACAGGTACTACACATACAGGTACTGCAGACGACACATACAGGTACTGCAGACGACACATACAGGTACTGCAGACGACACATACAGGTACTACACATACAGGTACTGCCGACGACACATACAGGTACTGCAGACGACACATACAGGTACTGCAGACGACACATACAGGTACTGCAGACGACACATACAGGTACTACACATACAGGTACTACAGATGACACATACAGGTACTGCAGACGACACATACAGGTACTACACATACAGGTACTGCAGATGACACATACAGGTACTGCAGACGACACATACAGGTACTACACATACAGGTACTGCAGACGACACATACAGGTACTGCAGACGACACATACAGGTACTACAGACGACACATACAGGTACTACACATACAGGTACTGCAGACGACACATACAGGTACTGCAGACGACACATACAGGTACTACACATACAGGTACTGCAGACGACACATACAGGTACTGCAGACGACACATACAGGTACTACACATACAGGTACTGCAGACGACACATACAGGTACTACAGACGACACATACAGGTACTACAGACGACGCATACAGGTACTGCAGACGACACATACAGGTACTGCAGACGACACATACAGGTACTGCAGACGACACATACAGGTACTACACATACAGGTACTGCAGACGACACATGCAGGTACTACAGACGACACATACAGGTACTACAGACGACACATACAGGTACTACACATACAGGTACTGCAGACGACACATACAGGTACTGCAGACGACACATACAGGTACTACACATACAGGTACTGCAGACGACACATACAGGTACTACACATACAGGTACTGCAGACGACACATACAGGTACTACACATACAGGTACTGCAGACGACACATACAGGTACTGCCGACGACACATACAGGTACTGCAGACGACACATACAGGTACTGCAGACGACACGTACAGGTACTGCAGACGACACGTACAGGTACTGCAGACGACACATACAGGTACTACACATACAGGTACTGCAGACGACACATACAGGTACTGCAGACGACACATACAGGTACTACACATACAGGTACTGCAGACGACACATACAGGTACTGCAGACGACACATACAGGTACTACAGACGACACATACAGGTACTACACATACAGGTACTGCAGACGACACATACAGGTACAGCAGACGACACATACAGGTACTGCAGACGACACATACAGGTACAGCAGACGACACATACAGGTACTACAGACGACACATACAGGTACAGCAGACGACACATACAGGTACTACACATACAGGTACTGCAGACGACACATACAGGTACTACACATACAGGTACTGCAGACGACACATACAGGTACTGCCGACGACACATACAGGTACAGCAGACGACACATACAGGTACTACAGACGACACATACAGGTACAGCAGACGACACATACAGGTACTACACATACAGGTACTGCAGACGACACATACAGGTACTACACATACAGGTACTGCAGACGACACATACAGGTACTACAGACGACACATACAGGTACTACAGACGACACATACAGGTACAGCAGACGACACATACAGGTACAGCAGACGACACATACAGGTACTACAGATGACACATACAGGTACTACAGATGACACATACAGGTACTACAGATGACACATACAGGTACAGCAGACGACACATACAGGTACTACACATACAGGTACTGCAGACGACACATACAGGTACTACACATACAGGTACTGCAGACGACACATACAGGTACTACACATACAGGTACTACAGACGACACATACAGGTACTACAGACGACACATACAGGTACTACACATACAGGTACTGCAGACGACACATACAGGTACTACACATACAGGTTGAACTGGTACGGTCACATGTTTTTGTAGGTCAGTTGTGTGATTGGTGGTTTCAGTCTCATGATGTTTTCCCATAATGCTTTGTGTGTGTGTGTGTCAGGTTTTTATTGACAGGTTTCGATATAACGCCAACAGAGCAGCTCAGGTCCAGAGTAAACTCAAACTGCTGGAGAGACTGTGAGTCCTGCTTCTTCTCTTATTCTCTGTGACTCTGTGAGTGAGCGAACACTTCAGGTTTAATCTGGTTTAGTTTAAATACAGTAACATTAGACAGTTAAAAGTTGACATGCAGAAAATAATATGATTACCAACAACATCTCTAGCCTAATAAAAAAGCAACACAATTATCAATACATTATGTGCAGATGCATTCAAATGCAGTGTGATTGTGGATTTTAATACTCGTGTATTGATTCCATAGTACTCAATATCTGATCATATCTCCAAAGACAACAATACATAAAGAAGAACATCTATGGAGCAGGGTAGAGTTTGAACTTAGTACGAGTGGAAGCTAGTTACAGCAGCTCCAACCTCTTTTGTGTTTTTGTACTTACGTGTTCGCAGTGACACAGGTCTCCATCGACGCTGCGTGCATCTTAAAAATAACAACTTGCCCAAACTAAGTTACAATATGATAAATAGGGATAAATTAGACTATAATACAGAAAACGGAACAGTGACCATGTTGTGTTTCCTCCCTCAGACCGGAGATGAAACCCATTGAAAGAGAAACTGAAGTCACTTTAAGGTACGAACACAAACCTGGTCCTCAGAGGATCAACCACTGCAACTCTTTAATATTTAATATGGCTGGATGAATGATAAATGGATAGATGGGAGAATGGATGATGGGAAATTGATTGATGGATGGATGATGGATGGATGGATGGATGGATGATGGAGGATGGATGGATGGATGGATGGATTGATGGATGGATGGATGGATGGATGATGGAGGATGGATGGATGGATGGATGGATGATGGAGGATGGATGGATGGATGGATGGATGGATGGATGGATTGATGGATGGATGGATGGATGGATTGATGGATGGATGGATGGATGGATGGATGGATGGATTGATTGATGGATGGATGGATGATGGGTAGAGGCTACAAACTGTCTCCATGCAGCTGATGACGCGTCTCTGATTGGACGGTGATGTTTGATTGACAGCTGGTGTTGTCCTCTCACAGGTTTCCAGATAACTTTGAGAAGTTGTCTCCGCCCATCCTGCAGCTGGACGAGGTGGAGTTTTTCTACACTCCAGATCAGCGACTCTTCACTGGACTCAACCTGTCGGCCGACCTCGAGTCTCGAATCTGCATCGTACGTGTCATCGTTAAAAAAACCACCAATCAGAGACGGATCTGATGGATCCGGAGGGATCACATGATTTAACTTCTACTGAATCATAACGTCAACATGTGGAGTAAAACTGATCAATATTCAGTATCAGGAGAGTGTTGGTGTGAATTGATCTGTTGTTTCATGACAGGTCGGAGAAAATGGCGCCGGTAAAACCACCGTCCTCAAACTGCTGATGGGCGAGTTGACGCCTGTCAATGGAATGAGACAAGCTCACAGGTGAGACAAGCGACCAATTAAAGCAGGGGAGGAACCCATTTCATCACATGACTCTTTGTATGCAACATGTATATAAACATGTACTGGGACGTTTTCAGGGAACCATTGATTCACTGGGAACATTGATTCTTTGTCAGGAACCTTTCCCGTCTGTTTCTCTGACATTCGGTTTTCGTCCATCCTTCGGTCACATGTTGTGAACACGATGTCTCAAAAACGCTTGGAGGGAATTTCCTTATATTTGACACAAACGTTCCCTTCGACTCAAAGATGAACTAATTAGATTTCAGAGGTCACAGTGACCTCATCTGAGTGAGGAAATACATGCTCTGAGTGGTGGAGACAAACAACCACAGGAAGAAATTCTGATTAAAACCAACTACTTTTCTTGAGTGTTTGTAAAAGGAAGCAGGTTGTGAATGATTCTTTTCAGGGAACTGTTGGTTCATCATTTTTAAGGTCTCGATATGTAAAGAGCGTTGAGCTAATGTATATTATGATTTGGCGTTATTCAAATAAAATTGAATTGACAGGGAACAGTTTTAATGTCGGTGTTCAGTCAGACGATTGTTCCTCTGTGTCATCAGGAGCCTGAAGATCGGTTACTTCAGTCAACATCACGTGGATCAGCTGGACCTGAACGTCTGCTCTGTGGAGCTGCTGCTCAACAAGTTCCCCGGTAACTATGGCAACGATAACCAAAGACAGTAGTCAGTAACTGCACCCACGTGTTATGCTGTGATTGGCTGTCATTTGTGTGTGTCTCAGGTCGGACAGAGGAGGAGTACCGCCACCAGCTGGGAGGGTACGGTATCACCGGAGAGCTGTCCACGAGGCCGGTGGCCAGTCTGTCAGGAGGACAGAAGAGCCGGGTCGCCTTCGCGCAGATGACCATGCCATGGTAACAGAAAGCTCAGGGAACAGCTGTTGGTGCCTTTGATGATCATGATGATGATGGTGGTGATGATGTCATCGTGTCTCTGTCCTTTAGTCCAAACTTCTACGTCCTGGACGAACCGACCAACCACCTGGACATGGAGACGATCGAGGCTCTGGCTAAAGCGCTCAACAAGTATAGAGTGAGTGAGTGAGTGAGGGAGGGAGGACGGACGTGTGTGTGTGTCTCCTGTGCGTTTTCTCAGGTGTGTGATGTCATCTGTTTCAGGGCGGAGTCATCCTGGTGTCACATGACGAGCGTCTGATCCGGTTGGTTTGTAAGGAGCTGTGGGTGTGTGAAGGCGGGAAAGTTCGACGCATCGACGGCGGCTTCGACGAGTACAGAGACATCCTGCACGAGCAGTTCAGGAAGGAGGGTTACCTGTGAGGCTCCGCCCACTGCGGAATGACCACCAGTAACATAAACCCTGCCCCCTCCATAATAACACATGTCACAGCAGCCAATCAGCAGCCAGGGCAGGCCGGAGGATGTTTCCTTCTCTGAACTGTCTCACTGCCTCAGGTGATGTGAGCTGATTGGTTGTCTTTCTTCACCTGGTGAGGTCACAGCGGACTTGTCGTGTTTTGTATGGACTCAGCAGAGGTTTGAGATTTTATCTGTTTTAAAGGACGTGACGTTGAACAAACGTTTACATTCAGAGACAAACAATAAAAACATGAGTCATTTCCTCGTCTTTACGTTTTCTTCAGTCGTGACGTCACTGACGTTTTCATGAGATGTAAACATGACAACACATACACACGTGTGTGTATTTTTATATATATGTGTATATATATGTGTGTGTGTGTGTGTGTGTGTGTGTGTGTGTTTAAAGTTTTCAGTCAAACAAATAATTTGGTTTTAGCTTATTCGGGGACAACGACATTAGACTCAGGCCCCGCCCACACGGAGAACTCATCACTGTTGCTATGGTTACACCTGAATCAGAGACTTGTGTAAACTGGTCTCGTTTTAGTTTGAAAACTCTGGGTTTGTGTTTTAGTCTGAACAGATACTTTTGAAAATGATGACGCCCACGTTCTCTTCCTGATTGGTTCTTATCAGTCACATGACTCGACTACCAGCGGCGAATCCAAAGCGTTGCTAACACTTCCTGTCAGTTCCAAGCTCGTCACTAAGCAACCAACTGCAGAGGAGACCATCTACTTCCTGTTCACATCACATGACCCTGCCTGCTTGCTCGTGTGTTCGTGTGAGGCAGAGAAGTTGTCGGCGGAAAACCAGCGACGGCTTGATAAAAGTTTTATTTATGAGAGGTAGAGCGGTCGTCCTCCAACCAGAAGGTCGGCGGTTCAATCACCAGTCTTCCCATCTGCCTGCCGAAGTGTCCTTGGGCAAGATTGAACCCCTAAATGGCCCCTCATAGATGTTGAATGCACTTATTGTAAGTAGCTTTGGATAAAAGCGTTCGCCAAATGACATGTAATTTAATTTATGAAGTGGAAACGACACGTGACACATTACTTAGCTCTGATTGGCTGATGCTCACTGGTCAGGTTGGTCTGGACTTTGAACCACGATGTGAAAACGTGAGAGGAACGTGGTCATGTGACTGATGTCAGGATGAACTGATCAGATCTGAGGTCAAAGGTCACTGAGACTGACAACAAACATCTGAGGAAATGACTTTATATCCAAAGGTCAAAGGTCAGAGTGAACATTTGATGACAAACCACAGACTGTGAGGTCAGAGGTCACATGACCAGTGGTTAGTTGGTGGCGTCTCTACTGCTCTGGTGTCCAGGCTGCTGACGTCTCTTGCTGCGTCTTCCCCCTGAGGTGAGGGAGGACAGCGTCCCTGTAGAACATCTCCAGTCTGGACACCGTCTCCCCCCACAGGTCAGGGTCAAAGGTCACCGGGACGATGGCTGTCTCCTTTGTTGTGAAGACTACGAGATCGGCCCGTCGCAGGCCCGTCACTGCCAGCTGACACTGGATCTGTGTGAAGTAACTGTGAGACGTCTTCAGATGGTAGACTGGAGACTGGGACAGGAGGACAACGAGGGGACTTTAGAGACCAGGGGAAAACAGAGATGAGGAGAGGACATCAGAGACGAGGAGAGGACATTAGAGATGAGGAGGACGTCAGAGACGAGGAGAGGACATTAGAGATGAGGACGTCAGAGACGAGGGGAGGACATTAGAGATGAGGAGGACGTTAGAGATGAGGAAAGGACATCAGAGACAATGTTAGAGATGAGGAGAGGACAGAGATGAGGAGGACGTCAAAGATGAGGAGAGGACATTAGAGATGAGGACGTCAGAGACGAAGAGAGGACATTAAAGATGAGGACGTTAGAGACGAGGAGAGGACATTAGAGATGAGGAAAGGACGTCAGAGACAATGTTAGAGATGAGGACAGATAAAGGACATGAAACGAGGAAAGGACAGGCGATGGACTAAATCAGTTTAACAGGAAGGAGACAAACTACATAAAAAAAATCCGTACCCCTCCAGCCTCACGTCCGACATCGTCCTGTATTTCCAGACAGAAGCCAGGGTCGTCCCTGCAGGCGTCCTCCACACGTCTCTGTCTGTGTTTGTAGGGGCACTTGACCTCCAGCAGCCATTGGCCAGTCAGGCTGTCCGTCACAATCCCATCAGGACTTGCAGCCAACCACGGCCGCTGGGCGTCGATAAACAGACCGCAGTCCTGAACCGTGACCGGCCGACCTAACGCCGAACTCTTGAGTTTCTGCAGAATGACATCATCACCTTTATCATTGTTACTTAAACTCATCATTTAACGATCTTTACGTGTTTAACGTGTTTTGGTCTTTTGGTCTCGGCTCACTGTGGAACTGTACCTGGTACCTGCCGACGACCTCGGCCTCCATGTTGACCCCCCAGCTCATTGCTCTGGTCTGGACTCTGCGGCCCTCACCTGTCCAATCAGAGTCGTTGATGAAGAAATACTCACTCATCCTGAAACCAGTTTTTAACTCTGACAGAAATTACAAAAGTTGTGTCTGGATCAGTTATTTGCACAAGGTGTAAGAGGGTGTGGTTTACCTGTGATAGCAGTCAGGTAGGAGGTGGGCGGGGTTTTGCTCTTGCCATGAACGAAGCGGCAGTGAGCGACGCTATGAGCCACAGAGGCTGTGATCCGGTTCCTCCTCCAAGAAAACCAGTCCTGGTTGGTCCTCTGTCCACGGGTCAGAACCTCCACCTCCTTCACCCCAGCCCTGTCTACCTGGACCCCCAGACCCAGAGGAACCTGCTCTGGTCTTGGACAGGCTCTGTTGGAGACCTGATCTGCTTTTTGAGAAGGACCTGGATCTAGTTTCTTATTCGGTTTCTGATCGGGGGTCTGAGAACGGGGGTTCCGTCCACCACCAGGATAAGGTCTTGCTGTAGGAACCAGATCAGCCTGGGTGGTGTTGTCCACATGTTGGCTCCCAGTGTGAGTGGGGTGCTCAGCTCCAGGTCTGGTCCTTTGTGTCTGACTGGTTCTGGTGTCAGTTGTTTTAGTGGTTTTGGGCCGTGCTCCATCTCCAGGAGTCTGGATAGATGGATGGTACCTGACCTGAGGCAGGATGGTTTTCTGGGTCCGACCGGTCACAGACACCTGAGCTCCTGTCGACGATTTGTTTGTCTGCATTTTCAAGTCGCCTGCGTCAGAATCAGAATCAGATTTAACGACTGAACTAAAAAAACATCTGAAACGAGTCTGATCATAAAATCACATGAAAAACAAACTGACCGATGATGAAGAAGCGTTTTATTCTGTTAAGGAACAAACATCTGATGAGTCAAGTTTAAAGAGCGGAACAAGGTTCACATGAAAAGTTTGCTCATGTGACAAGTGTCATGTGACATGTTTCATATGACCTGTGTCATGTGACATGTGACATGTTTCATATGATCTGTGTCATGTGACATGTGACATGTTTCATATGACCTGTGTCATGTGACATGTGTCATGTTTCATATGACCTGTGTCATGTGACATGTTTCATATGACCTGTGTCATGTGACATGTTTGGACCTTTAACGTGTCTGACGCTTCGTTATTGTTCGAATGTTCTCGACACGAGGAGGAATCAGGAGAAATATCCGAGTTGTCGTGAACGCAGCTGAAGCGCTTTGTGTCACATTGTAAATCTTCCTCCTGTGAACCTCACTTTTGGTTCCGTCTGAATATTTGAATTGAATTTATAAATGTTAACACCGGATGTTTACATGTCGCGTGTCTCTGATGTAAAACAACAAACAACCACCAGGTGTGTTCGGGTCTTTTGCTGCGTTAGTTCGGGTTAAAGCAGGTCAAATCTGGTTCGTTCCGATTGAACCAGGTTAGATTTAGTTAGTTCGGGTTAAAGTAGGTTAAACATAGTTAGTTGTAGTTAACTGAAGCGAATCTTACCTGGACGTGAAGTCCGGATGAAACCAGAACAGAAAGTGATTCTATTTAAATGGCGGCTGACTCATCGTCTCGTGACGTCCCGTGTCCCGTGTCCGTCTCTGGTCGATCGACTTGTTCGTTTTTAATTAACTTTATGAAACTTCATAATGTTATTGATCCAGTTCGTGTTGGAGATAAACGTTTAAAGTTAATTCAACAAAAAAAGAACCTGAAACATTCGGTGTGGTGATACCGCCCCCTGCTGGCTGATCAGTCACAGACATGTTTAACTTTCAAATAAATAGAATTTAAAACCAATGATTTTGATTCCACGTGTTTTTTTTAATAATTCCCTGTGTATGTAGAAGCCGGTGAACGAGCCCTCGTGCTGTCGGACAGGTGGAGGTGTCATGGCGGTGTCTCAGGTGAGTCCAGGTGTGTTCCTCAGTGATCTGGACTCAGCTCTGAATGTCAGTGTGTTGACCAGCAGGAACATCACGCTCATCGTTAACGCCAGTGGACTGGAGGGTGTGTCCTACCCTCAGCTGGACCTGCAGCTCCTTCACGTCCCCGTCCAGGATCAACCTCATGCCCCCCTGAGCCACTACTTTGAATCTGTGGCTGAACGGATCCGTCAAAACCACACAGGGGCCACGCTGGTCCACTGCACCGCCGGCAGGAGTCGATCCCCCGCCCTGATCATGGCCTACCTGATGAGGTAACACCCCCCGACCTGGAGTCTGAAACCGCCAGGGTCTGTGTGGTCATTTTAGACTTTGATCGGGTTCTGGTCTGTGTTTCAGGTGTGAGGGTCTTAGCCTCCGTCGGGCTCATGAGCAGGTTCTGGATCAGCGACCCTTCATCAGACCCAACGCTGGATTCTGGCGGCAGCTGATGGACTATGAGCGGACTCTGTTCAGCAGGAACTCGGTGCGGATGGCGCGGACGTCCTGTGGCGTCCTGCCTGAGGCTCTGCAGGACTCTGAGGACAGAGCTGCGTACTGCGTTAACGTCTGAGGAAACGGATCCAGATTCTCCTGAAGGTCCAGAAGTTGTGACACGTCACAGAAAAACAACAAAAACTTAATGAATGTAAAGAAAATTAAAACATGAATCAGTTGATTTGATGAAACGTGACTCTGGATATTTTCTAAATATATTAAAAAAAATCAGCTCTGACAACAAACTTTTAATGTGAATGTTTGAACTGTTTAAAATGTTTTTAACAATTTCAATCATTTCTGACGTCTGATGTGTGACGGACACAAACTGGACGACTCATCAGGTAGAAAAACACAAAACAAAGTTTATTGTTGTAGAAGTAAAGTGAAAACATGGAGAGTGACCGATTATCAATCTGACCAAACACAATCCAAGACGACCTGAGACCAGAGAGCGGTTCAGGTCTCAGTACTGGTTCAGGTCCTGGTCTCAGTACTGGTTCAGGTCCTGGTCTCAGTACTGGAAGCTCCTCTTGGTCTGGATGTCGTCGAGGATCTGCTGCAGCTCCTCGTCTTCGAAGCGTCCCTCCAGACTGAGAACAGATCAAACTGATTTGATTCACAAAGTTTCAGAAGCAGGTGACTGATGATCAGATGATATTAACACTTTGAGGCTCAGTGTGCTTCTGACCTGGGGATCAGAGCTTTGGCCTCCTCTGCAGCCTCCGGACACAGGTTCGCTAAACTCGACAACTCGAACTTATGAAGTTTCTTCTGCAGGAGGAGACTGAAAGGGGGGGGGAGGGGGGGGGGGGTCAGAGCACAAACTCCTGCTTATCGTCCAATCAGGCGAGGGGTCAACAGGTGGAAGCGTACCTGCGCACAGCCGTG
This sequence comes from Hippoglossus hippoglossus, assembly GCF_009819705.1. Classification (NCBI taxonomy): domain Eukaryota; kingdom Metazoa; phylum Chordata; class Actinopteri; order Pleuronectiformes; family Pleuronectidae; genus Hippoglossus; species Hippoglossus hippoglossus. Next base: position 281,431 of record NC_047163.1, read on the forward strand.
ATGGTCTCTCTGTTCTTGAAGCGGCTGAACCGAGCCGTGTAGTTCAGAGTCTTCATGAAGACCTCGGACAGTTCCTGTTCGTCCTCCGCGCTCTCGTTCTGCTGCTTCCTGTGTTCCAGCAGCATGTGGACTTCAGAGTTCAGCAGCGTCTCCGCATTCTCAAACTCTGAAACACAAGCACACATCAGCCTGGACCTGGTCTGACATGGACCTGGTCTGATCTGGACCTGGTCTGATCTGGACCTGGTGTGACGTGGACCTGATGTGACGTGGACCTGATGTGATGTGGACCTGATGTGATGTGGACCTGATGTGACGTGGATGTGATGTGGACCTGATGTGATGTGGACCTGATGTGACGTGGATGTGATGTGGACCTGATGTGACGTGGACCTGATGTGACGTGGACCTGATGTGGACCTGATGTGACGTGGACCTGATGTGATGTGGATGTGATGTGGACCTGATGTGGACCTGATGTGACGTGGACCTGGTGTGATGTGGACCTGATGTGATGTGGACCTGATGTGACATGGACCTGACGTGGACCTGATGTGATGTGGACCTGATGTGACGTGGACCTGATGTGAGGTGGACCTGGTGTGAGGTGGACCTGATGTGAGGTGGACCTGGTGTGAGGTGGACCTGATGTGAGGTGGATGTGATGTGGACCTGATGTGACGTGGACCTGATGTGACGTGGACCTGATGTGAGGTGGACCTGATGTGAGGTGGACCTGATGTGGACCTGATGTGACGTGGACCTGATGTGATGTGGACCTGATGTGACGTGGACCTGATGTGATGTGGACCTGATGTGACGTGGACCTGATATGAGGTGGACCTGATGTGGACCTGATGTGACGTGGACCTGGTCTGGTTGGATCTTTAGACACTGACCTTTAGGAAACAGCAGCTGTGACGCGTCTTCTTCAACATCACCGACATGAGGAGGAGCAGCGCCGCCTCCCGCCGCCATGACGACACTTCCGCGGGGACCCGCTCCGGGATTCTGGGGGAACCGGAGCAGTTACCGGGGACAGTTACCGGGGACAGTTACCGGAGCAGTTACCGGGGACAGCTACCGGAGCAGTTACCGGGGACAACTACCGGGGACAGTAGCAGGTCGCATGCCTCGGCGCCTTTCAGCCTCTAATACAGAATCACTTCCGGGTCCCATAACACCTACTTCCTGTCTGCCGTTTGAATCTTTCAAAATAAGAGCTGTTACAAGCAGCGCCCCCCGGCGGATAGTAACTGTCAGTGTCAACTGTCGTGACAATAAGTGGATCATGTTTTCTTCATAACAATAACAGACAACAATAATAATGATGTAATAATAATGATGTAATAATAATGATAATAAGGACATAATTTTGTCATATTTGACAATATTCAATAACAATAATAATACATTTATAATAATTATGACGTCATGATTACATAATAATTATAATAACATTTATGGTCGTTGTTTTGGTTATTTTGGTTCTGACGCCTGGTGGCGCTCGAGAACAGATGGACTCTGGGTCTCAGCGGTAAAACGGATGCGTTGGCCGGGAATCGAACCCGGGTCAACTGCTTGGAAGGCAGCTATGCTCACCACTATACCACCAACGCTGACGAGTCCCGACTGTCTTCTCAAGAAGTCTTCCTGAACTACTCACGGGCTCCATCTATTTGCTGGGACTAAATCTGCTGAACAATAATAAACCTGTTCAAGTAAATACATATACATACATATACATATACATATACATACACATATACATACATATACATATACATATACATACACATATACATACACATACACATACACATACACATATACATATACATATACATATACATACACATACACATACACATACACATATACATACACATATACATATACATATACATATACATATAATTAATGAGCCAAATAAAATAAATGACAAATTCATTAAATTCACATTTCTATTGTTTGGTGCCTTCTCGTAGTTACAGGATTTAATCATCTTTAAAATCTTTGTGTTAATATTTGTCAAATAAAAATAATCAATGAATTTATGATAAAATCTTTTTTCTCAGTTTGTCCGTCATTGTTAAAAAAATCAAGTCATTTATTTCTATAATTGATATTATTAAGAAATTTAAATAGAAATAATATTAATGAATTTATGTGTGTGTGTCCATGTGTGTCCATGTGTCCATGTGTCCATGTGTGTCCATGTGTCCATATGTGTGTCAATGTGTGTGTCCATGTGTGTCCGTGTGTGTCCGTGTGTGTGTCCATGTGTCCATGTGTGTCCATGTGTGTGTCCATGTGTCCATGTGTGTGTCCATTTGTGTCCATGTGGGTCAATTTGTGTCCATGTGTCCATGTGTGTCCATGTGTGTCAATGTGTGTGTCCGTGTGTGTCCATGTGTCCATGTGTGTCCATGTGTGTGTCCATGTGTGTGTCCATGTGTGTCCATGTGTGTCCATGTGTCCATGTGTGTCAATTTGTGTCACTTTGTGTCCATGTGTGTCCATGTGTGTGTCCATGTGTGTGTCCATGTGTGTCCATGTGTGTCCATGTGTGTCAATTTGCGTCCATGTGTGTCCATGTGTGTCAAAGTGTGTGTCCGTGTGTGTCCATGTGTCCATGTGTGTCCATGTGTGTGTCCATGTGTGTCCATCTGTGTCCATGTGTCCATGTGTGTCAATGTGTGTGTCCATGTGTGTCCATGTGTGTCAATGTGTGTGTCCATGTGTGTCCATGTGTGTCCATGTGTCCATGTGTGTCCATGTGTGTCAATGTGTGTTTCCGTGTGTGTCCATGTGTGTGTCCATGTGTGTGTCCATGTGTGTGTCCATGTGTGTCCATGTGTGTCCATGTGTCTGTGTGTGTACATGTGTCCGTGTGTGTCGATGTGTGTGTCCATGTGTGTCCGTGTGTGTCCATGTGTGTGTCTATGTCTGTCAATGTGTGTCAATGTGTGTGTCCATGTGTGTGTCCATGTGTGTCAATGTGTGTCAATGTGTGTCCATGTGTCCATGTGTGTCAATGTGTGTCTATGTGTGTCCATGTGTCCATGTGTGTCAATGTGTGTCTATGTGTGTCCATGTGTGTCAATTTGTGTCCATGTGTGTCCATGTGTGTGTCCATGTGTGTCCATGTGTGTGTCTATGTCTGTCAATGTGTGTCAATGTGTGTGTCCATGTGTGTGTCCATGTGTGTCAATGTGTGTCAATGTGTGTCCATGTGTCCATGTGTGTCAATGTGTGTCAATGTGTGTCTATGTGTGTCCATGTGTGTCAATTTGTGTCCATGTGTGTCCATGTGTGTGTCCATGTGTGTCCATGTGTGTCCATGTGTGTGTCTATGTCTGTCAATGTGTGTCAATGTGTGTGTCCATGTGTCCGTGTGTGTCCATGTGTCCATGTGTGTCCATGTGTGTGTCTATGTCTGTCAACGTGTGTGTCCATGTGTGTCAATGTGTGTCCATGTGTCAATGTGTGTCCATGTGTGTGTGTCTATGTGTGTCCATATGTGTCAATGTGTGTGTCCATGTGTGTCCATCTGTGTCCATGTGTCCATGTGTGTCAATGTGTGTGTGTCTATGTGTGTCCATATGTGTCAATGTGTGTGTCCATGTGTGTCCATCTGTGTCCATGTGTCCATGTGTGTCAATGTGTGTCAATGTGTGTCCATGTGTCAATGTGTGTCCATGTGTGTCAATGTGTGTCCATGTGTCAATGTGTGTCCATGTGTGTGTCTATGTGTGTCCATATGTGTCAATGTGTGTGTCCATGTGTGTCCATCTGTGTCCATGTGTCCATGTGTGTCAATGTGTGTGTCCATGTGTGTCCATGTGTGTCAATGTGTGTGTCCATGTGTGTCAATGTGTGTCCATGTGTCAATGTGTGTCCATGTGTGTGTGTCTATGTGTGTCCATATGTGTCAATGTGTGTGTCCATGTGTCTGTGTGTGTCCATGTGTCCATGTGTGTCCCTGTGTGTGTCTATGTCTGTCAATGTGTGTGTCCATGTGTGTCAATGTGTGTCCATGTGTCAATGTGTGTCCATGTGTGTGTCTATGTGTGTCCATATGTGTCAATTTGTGTCCATGTGTGTCCATGTGTATGTCCATGTGTGTCCATGTGTGTCAATTTGTGTCCATGTGTCCATGTGTGTCCATGTGTGTCAATGTGTGTGTCCGTGTGTGTCCATGTGTCCATGTGTGTCCATGTGTGTGTCCATGTGTGTGTCCATGTGTGTGTCCATGTGTGTGTCCATGTGTGTCCATGTGTGTCAATTTGCGTCCATGTGTGTCCATGTGTGTCAAAGTGTGTGTCCGTGTGTGTCCATGTGTCCATGTGTGTCCATGTGTGTGTCCATGTGTGTGTCCATGTGTGTGTCCATGTGTGTCCATGTGTGTCCATGTGTGTCAATTTGCGTCCATGTGTGTCCATGTGTGTCAAAGTGTGTGTCCGTGTGTGTCCATGTGTCCATGTGTGTCCATGTGTGTGTCCACGTGTGTCCATCTGTGTCCATGTGTCCATGTGTGTCAATGTGTGTGTCCATGTGTGTCCATGTGTGTCAATGTGTGTGTCCATGTGTGTCCATGTGTGTCCATGTGTCCATGTGTGTCCATGTGTGTCAATGTGTGTTTCCGTGTGTGTCCATGTGTCCATGTGTGTCCATGTGTGTGTCCATGTGTGTGTCCATGTGTGTCCATGTGTGTCCATGTGTCTGTGTGTGTACATGTGTCCGTGTGTGTCGATGTGTGTGTCGATGTGTGTGTCCATGTGTGTCCATGTGTGTGTCTATGTCTGTCAATGTGTGTCAATGTGTGTGTCCATGTGTGTGTCCATGTGTGTCAATGTGTGTCAATGTGTGTCCATGTGTGTCTATGTGTGTCCATGTGTCCATGTGTGTCAATGTGTGTCTATGTGTGTCCATGTGTGTCAATTTGTGTCCATGTGTGTCCATGTGTCAATGTGTGTCCATGTGTCCATGTGTGTCAATGTGTGTCTATGTGTGTCCATGTGTCCATGTGTGTCAATGTGTGTCTATGTGTGTCCATGTGTGTCAATTTGTGTCCATGTGTGTCCATGTGTGTGTCCATGTGTGTCCATGTGTGTGTCTATGTCTGTCAATGTGTGTCAATGTGTGTGTCCATGTGTGTGTCCATGTGTGTCAATGTGTGTCAATGTGTGTCCATGTGTCCATGTGTGTCAATGTGTGTCAATGTGTGTCTATGTGTGTCCATGTGTGTCAATTTGTGTCCATGTGTGTCCATGTGTGTGTCCATGTGTGTCCATGTGTGTCCATGTGTGTGTCTATGTCTGTCAATGTGTGTCAATGTGTGTGTCCATGTGTCCGTGTGTGTCCATGTGTCCATGTGTGTCCATGTGTGTGTCTATGTCTGTCAATGTGTGTGTCCATGTGTGTCAATGTGTGTCCATGTGTCAATGTGTGTCCATGTGTGTGTGTCTATGTGTGTCCATATGTGTCAATGTGTGTGTCCATGTGTGTCCATCTGTGTCCATGTGTCCATGTGTGTCAATGTGTGTGTGTCTATGTGTGTCCATATGTGTCAATGTGTGTGTCCATGTGTGTCCATCTGTGTCCATGTGTCCATGTGTGTCAATGTGTGTCAATGTGTGTGTCTATGTCTGTCAATGTGTGTCAATGTGTGTGTCCATGTGTGTGTCCATGTGTGTCAATGTGTGTCAATGTGTGTCCATGTGTCCATGTGTGTCAATGTGTGTCAATGTGTGTCTATGTGTGTCCATGTGTGTCAATTTGTGTCCATGTGTGTCCATGTGTGTGTCCATGTGTGTCCATGTGTGTCCATGTGTGTGTCTATGTCTGTCAATGTGTGTCAATGTGTGTGCCCATGTGTCCGTGTGTGTCCATGTGTCCATGTGTGTCCATGTGTGTGTCTATGTCTGTCAATGTGTGTGTCCATGTGTGTCAATGTGTGTCCATGTGTCAATGTGTGTCCATGTGTGTGTGTCTATGTGTGTCCATATGTGTCAATGTGTGTGTCCATGTGTGTCCATCTGTGTCCATGTGTCCATGTGTGTCAATGTGTGTGTGTCTATGTGTGTCCATATGTGTCAATGTGTGTGTCCATGTGTGTCCATCTGTGTCCATGTGTCCATGTGTGTCAATGTGTGTCAATGTGTGTCCATGTGTCAATGTGTGTCCATGTGTGTCAATGTGTGTCCATGTGTCAATGTGTGTCCATATGTGTGTCTATGTGTGTCCATATGTGTCAATGTGTGTCCATGTGTGTCCATCTGTGTCCATGTGTCCATGTGTGTCAATGTGTGTGTCCATGTGTGTCCATGTGTGTCAATGTGTGTGTCCATGTGTGTCAATGTGTGTCCATGTGTCAATGTGTGTCCATGTGTGTGTGTCTATGTGTGTCCATATGTGTCAATGTGTGTGTCCATGTGTCCGTGTGTGTCCATGTGTCCATGTGTGTCCCTGTGTGTGTCTATGTCTGTCAATGTGTGTGTCCATGTGTGTCAATGTGTGTCCATGTGTCAATGTGTGTCCATGTGTGTGTCTATGTGTGTCCATATGTGTCAATTTGTGTCCATGTGTGTCCATGTGTATGTCCATGTGTGTCCATGTGTGTCAATTTGTGTCCATGTGTCCATGTGTGTCCATGTGTGTCAATGTGTGTGTCCGTGTGTGTCCATGTGTCCATGTGTGTCCATGTGTGTGTCCATGTGTGTGTCCATGTGTGTGTCCATGTGTGTCCATGTGTGTCCATGTGTCCATGTGTGTCAATTTGTGTCAATTTGTGTCCATGTGTGTCCATGTGTGTGTCCATGTGTGTGTCCATGTGTGTCCATGTGTGTCCATGTGTGTCAATTTGCGTCCATGTGTGTCCATGTGTGTCAAAGTGTGTGTCCGTGTGTGTCCATGTGTCCATGTGTGTCCATGTGTGTGTCCATGTGTGTGTCCATGTGTGTCCATCTGTGTCCATGTGTCCATGTGTGTGTCCATGTGTGTCCATGTGTGTCAATGTGTGTGTCCATGTGTGTCCATGTGTGTCAATGTGTGTGTCCATGTGTGTCCATGTGTGTCCATGTGTCCATGTGTGTCAATGTGTGTGTCCATGTGTGTCCATGTGTGTCAATGTGTGTGTCCATGTGTGTCCATGTGTGTCCATGTGTCCATGTGTGTCCATGTGTGTCCATGTGTGTGTCCATGTGTGTGTCCATGTGTCCATGTGTGTCCATGTGTGTGTCCATGTGTGTGTCCATGTGTGTCCATGTGTGTCCATGTGTCTGTGTGTGTACATGTGTCCGTGTGTGTCGATGTGTGTGTCGATGTGTGTGTCGATGTGTGTCCGTGTGTGTCCATGTGTGTCCATGTGTGTGTCTATGTCTGTCAATGTGTGTCAATGTGTGTGTCCATGTGTGTCAATGTGTGTCAATGTGTGTCCATGTGTCCATGTGTGTCAATGTGTGTCTATGTGTGTCCATGTGTGTCAATTTGTGTCCATGTGTGTCCATGTGTGTGTCCATGTGTGTCCATGTGTGTCCATGTGTCCATGTGTGTCCATGTGTGTCCATGTGTCCGTGTGTGTCCATGTGTGTCCATGTGTGTGTCTATGTCTGTCAATGTGTGTCAATGTGTGTGTCCATGTGTCCGTGTGTCCGTGTGTGTCCATGTGTCCATGTGTGTCCATGTGTGTGTCTATGTCTGTCAATGTGTGTGTCCATGTGTGTCAATGTGTGTCCATGTGTCAATGTGTGTCCATGTGTGTGTCTATGTGTGTCCATATGTGTCAATTTGTGTCCATGTGTGTCCATGTGTATGTCCATGTGTGTCCATGTGTGTCCATGTGTCCATGTGTGTCAATGTGTGTGTCCATGTGTGTCCATGTGTGTCAATTTGTGTCCATGTGTGTCCATGTGTGTCCATGTGTCCATGTGTGTCCATGTGTGTCCATGTGTGTCAATGTGTCCATGTGTGTCAATGTGTCCATGTGTGTCAATGTGTGTGTCCATGTGTGTCAATGTGTGTGTCCATGTGTGTGTCCATGTGTGTGTCCATGTGTGTCAATGTGTGTCCATGTGTGTGTCCATGTGTGTGTCTATGTGTGTGTCTATGTGTGTGTCTATGTGTGTGTCTATGTGTGTGTCTATGTGTGTGTCCATGTGTGTGTCTATGTGTGTGTCCATGTGTGTGTCCATGTGTGTCAATGTGTCCATGTGTGTCAATGTGTGTGTCCATGTGTGTCAATGTGTGTGTCCATGTGTGTGTCCATGTGTGTGTCCATGTGTGTCAATGTGTGTCCATGTGTGTGTCCATGTGTGTGTCTATGTGTGTGTCTATGTGTGTGTCTATGTGTGTGTCTATGTGTGTGTCCATGTGTGTGTCTATGTGTGTGTCCATGTGTGTGTCCATGTGTGTGTCTATGTGTGTGTCTATGTGTGTGTCTATGTGTGTGTCTATGTGTGTGTCTATGTGTGTGTCTATGTGTGTGTCCATGTGTGTGTCTATGTGTGTGTCCATGTGTGTGTCTATGTGTGTCCATACTTAGCCTCAGAGTTAGTGGAAACTTCCCAGCATGCACCTGTTTGAACTGGTTTCATCATGTCCCACTAATGAGACCCAGAGGACAGAGTCTGTGTGGACGTCTGGACACTGGAGGCCAGAGGCAGCTTCACTAACGGCCAATTAACAGCAGCAGGGAACCATGGGAGGACACAGGCTGTCGCCATGGTAACAGAAGCAGGTCCAGTCCAATGTGACCTGGTGTCCCCCACAGGACGATGAACCTGAACGTCATAATACGTCCGAATTGACATTTTCTTCATTGACTTGTTTCTCAGTCAAGTTGGACAAGTTGATGATGGAACGGAGACGATCGTTCAGAGACATGTCTTGTGTCTTTGTTCGGTTCTTGGTTGAAGGGAAATGTCCACATGGCTGAAATGTCCACATGGCTGAAATGTCCACATGGCTGAAATGTCCACATGGCTGAAATGTGCCACTGGCTCATAAAGCAGAGATTCATGATGATGTCACTTAGTGATTGTTCACTGACTTGTGATTCTCAGGCTGCAGCAGTTTTTATCACAAACAAGGAAGTGATAACTTGTCTCTCTCGTCTCTAGCTTGTCTCTCTCGTCTCTAACTTGTCTCTCTCGTCTCTAGCTTGTCTCTCTCGTCTCTAACTTGTCTCTCTCGTCTCTAGCTTGTCTCTCTGGTTTGTTCTGGACATATGTGGTGAACCAGATTATAATTTAACCATCAAATCAATTTCCAGCACAAACATAAACTTTCCTTTCTGATGCCAAACAGTATCAGTAAATATTCACTGTAACTGTCCCCCATCCTATCGAGCTGAGACAAAGGGCCCCACCCTGCTGCGGGGGCCCGGGGCCCCACCCTCCTGTCTCCTGTCCCCTTCAGTCTATACGTCTCACTGTTGTAGAGTGAGCAGCAGGGGGCGTAATTCTAACAGTCAGGGACCTGACCATAAACTAACAGAGACTCATTTAAACAGCAGTTCACACTTTCCCTTTAACGCTAAAGTTTGTGTAGTGTCTTATAATATAATATATTCAAATATAATACATTGTAATAAATGATATTATTATAAATGATCAAACGTTCAGACGGGAGGAGACAACAATCATCATCAGTGAACTTTATTGACACTAAACGTTTTTGACAGTTTGAGGTAAATCCTGACAAACTCGCAGTTTTTATCTATTATCTATTATCTAGTATTTTATCTTTTATCATTTTGTTTATACTTTGCCGAATCTCTTGCATTTTGATTCCATAAATTATGGGATGGAGCAGAGGAGGGATGGCAAAGAAATTCATACAGATTAAAATATTCACAGCTTTTGGAACTTCATAAGTCAGACGATTAGAAATGACTCCAAAGAAGGAGGCCACAGAGAAGTTGACGAAGGTGAGTAAGTGAGGCGTGCACGTCTGCAGCGCTCGTCTCTGACCCTCCTGAGATGTGCTCAGGGTCACCTTGAAGATGTGGAGGTAGGACAGGAGGACCAGGCAGCAGGGGAAGACGATGACACAGAAAGCGCAGCACAAACCGAACACGCTGATCAGAGTCGTCCTTTTGCAAGAAAGCTTTGAAATCACCAAACTGTCACAAATGAGTTTATCCACCGTGTGTTCGCACAGAGGGATCGTGGACGTCAGATAAACCTGGACGGCCGAGCTGCAGCTGAGGGTGAAATAAACCAGGGTCAGCATCAGTTTGACCTTCGCTGGCGTCATGATGGAGTGATAGAGCAGAGGTTTACAGATGGAAACGTACCGGTCGTAGGCCATCAGAGCTAAGATACAAAACATACAGCCGGCGTACACGTTGGTGAAAAACACTTGTGTCAAACATCCGGTCAGAGACGTTTCCTGGCTGCTGGACATGAGATGCTTGATGATGATCGGACACACGGAGGAGCTGCCCATCACTCCGCTCAGAGACAGGTTCACTAACAACACGTACATGGGTCTGTGGAGACGAGACTCCACACAAACAACCACAACAAGGATCACGTTCACACACAATCCTGAAATGTAGAAGACTAAGACACAAAGGACAAGTGCAAAATGATCCAGACCCAGAGAGCCGTAGATTCTAAAGTCAATGGGGGGGGTTGACACAGAGCTGTTCATAGTGAAACAGAATCAGAACCAAAGAAGAAACTGAATCAGACACTTCATCAGTTAGACGTGATGGTGAAAATCCTCCAACACGTGCTGGAGCTTCTCTCCTCGACAGAATCCACCTGCTCTCGTCTCGTGTTTTTATAACGTTTCCCTCCGAGCTGCTGACGTCACCTCAGCTGAACCAATGAGGCTCCAGGTCTCAGGTGTAAACAGTGTTCAGCAGAATCTGATGCAACTGAACAAACTGCTGACGGATTCTTCAAATGTACGAAAAACCACAGAAAAAACACATCATTCATGTTCAACTGGAAACGAGGTCATTCACACATCGTTTTAGACTCAAAGTCCACTGATGTCCTGCTGGGAGGCACGTTCACGTTCACACGCACACAGCGCACACAAGCTCTCGCCCAAGGGCACACGCCGGGTGTGCGTTAGCATCGCTACTTGCTTGTTTTAGGCTAAACACAAGATGTCAATGACCTTGTTTCCACTTGAATTTAAATGGATGACACCACACGAGCAGTATGGAGGCCTGTTCTAGCCTCTGGAACTCTCTCTCTGGTCCACCACGGCCTTTGGCCTCAGTCAATGCTCCACCCTGCTGTTACTTTCGATCCTGTTTTTGTGCTAATTAGGGTCAGGGTCGGGTTCAGGGTCAGGGTCAGGGTCAGGGTCAGGGTCGGGTTCAGGGTCGGGGTCAGGGTCAGGGTCAGGGTCAGGGTCGGGTTCAGGGTCAGGGTCAGGGTCAGTCTCCACCTGCACTGTACAATCGGCTCTTGGCTCCAGATGTTGAGAATGAGGTCGTTCTCTTGTCTCCTCCACGTTAGAGAAGCAGAAGAATGGGGGGGCTGCAGGGTTCGGGTTGGAGCGCTGCTCCACTCTTTATCACATTGAACAAACTCAGCACTGAACTTCACGGTGCCATGAACACACTGTTCATGGTGTCAGCACATTATTATTCTGGAGGGAAATCAGACTGTGACCTTTCACTTAGAGAAACATCAAGTTCTCATTAATATCAGGGTTGGTTTACTTTAATAATTACTGTCCTTAATAATATCGTAGTAAGGTTTTTACACAGGGACAGATGAAATATGACATGTTCAATTAAAACTGTTATTAGAAATAAACCATTTTTTATTATGTCTGTTTTAAGAGTTAAACCTCGTCACTGTTTATTACACAATAAAACGATCCTTTTTCAACCAAATCAAGTTCATCTTTTCAGTTTAAAAGTTCCTGAAATGTTTCTCCCATTTTATAAATATTTTCTTAAATTCAACAGCTTCATTATTCCATATAAATTCAAATAGTTAAATCTTTACACAGTTGAAGTGATGATGAAAGTGATGATAAGTGGAATCAGAGTCACTGAGTTGGATTTTCTGTGGAAACAGGAGCTGATTCAGAATGTGAAGAAGAACAAGTCTCTGGTTCCGTAGTGTTGGATTAGATCTCATCTATCGAATCTAATCTGGTTCCTTAGTGTAGTCAGTTACTTCAGTAGTTACTTAAAGGTTCAGTGTGTAGAATTTAGTGACAAATAGTGGTGAAGTGTCATGTTGCAGCTGAACATGATACAAAATGAATCTCATTTGATCTGTTCATTTCCTTTTATTCACAATAAGCAGATTTTTCAGTTGTCAGAACGTTTAGTGTCACATTTTCCTCCCAAAGAGCAGATTCTTGTATATGATGCGTATTTTGGACATTTGCAGTCCGTACAGTAAAGGGTTGACGAGCGGCTGACACGCGAGCCAGTACAACGATAAAACAACACGTAACACTTTGGGAAGGCTGTTCAAATCAAACCTGCTCTGAACTATTTCACAGAAAGCCCCGAAGGAGAAGTTGAGCAGCGAGGCCAGGTGGGGGGTGCAGGTGCTGATGGCTTTTTGTCTCGTCTGTTTGGAACCAGAGAAACAAACCTTTAAAATCCTCACGTACGTGTAGAGGATTAAAATGATGAGACCAAAAATGACTGTAAACATGTGAGTGAGTCCAAAGATGTTGTTGACTGAGGTGTCAGAACACGACAGTTTGACGATATAATAATTATCACAGTAAACCTTGTTGATGATGTTTCCACACAGATGTAAAGGGGCAGTCAGACAAAAGATGATGAAAGTATTGTTTAATAGAGGATAAATCCAACTTAAAGCAACGAGCCTGGCAATCTTATTAGAAGTCATACGTGTGTTGTACTGCAGAGGACAACATATAGCAAGATATCTGTCATAGGACATGACGGCTAAAGTGAAAAACTCCACGCCGCCATAAGAGTAGAGACAAAAAACCTGCAGGAGACAAACTGAAGCAGAAACAGTGTGAACGTCTGAGAGAATCTGAAGCAGGAGCAAAGGAAACAACCCTGTGCTACCATACAGTTCATTTACAAACAGGCTGCACAGAAACACGTACATAGGTTCATGTAGACTTCTGTTCATACAGATAACGACAATCAGCAGCACGTTGGCACAAAGGATGGAAACATAAAAAATTAAAAGTATCAGGAAATATAAATATTTAAAATGTCCCGTGTCAACGTGGGCACCGAGTGTGAAATAAGAAACTTCTGTCAAGTTCAATGTGATCTTCATTTCAGTCCTTTAAGTTAAGATTAGCACTGTTCAGGGAATAAACACATTGTGTACTTACACAAGTTTAAATGTACGACCATATATACATATATATATGTATATATATATATATATATATATGTATATATATAGAAGTCAAACTTACCAAAACCTTATTTAAATTCAATATAACACAGGTTGTCACTGGAGTGCTCACAGTCACCGGTCTGTTGTGGTGACTTCCTTGACTGAGCTCTGCTGAGCCTTTTGAAGTCGAGGGGTCACTGGTTCCACTGGTTCCATTGGTTCCACTGGTTCCTGCTGCCGTCAGAGGAGTGGGCGTCAAACCTTTTCTGTGACGGAGTCACAACCAGCTACTGATGGCTGCTCACTATCAGCTGCTATTAGACCAATGTCTCTTCAGAGCAAGGTCACCTCATGTTTATTCACATTTGAAAAAGGGTCTGATTCAGCATCATAAAGTCTCACTGCAGAGCGCTTATAATAATATATATATATATTATATTGTATTTTATTTATATATTATATAAATAGAAAACTGACTGTAGGATGAAATGGTCAAAGCGATCGTGATGAAATCTGATAATTGTCTGAGTCCTGATGATATTAAAGACCTTTGAAATGACCTCAGTGACCTTTCCAGCCGTTTCTCTGAATGTTCCCGTCGAGGTCACAACATGAAAAGAGGATTCCTTCCCCCGTTTGCTCTAAAATCTAATTCTGAAAAATAAGCTGAGATTAAAATATTTTTTTATTGTGAAAGTGTAGAGATGATGTAACTTTGAGTTCACAGTTAATGAAATGATTTAAACTCTTTAAACAGAATTTAATTGTTACTACGTCAGAGAGAATAAATATATTCTGTGAATCATTATCAATGTGTTGTAGTTATTTAATAACCTGCATCTTCTGTCAATAAACAACTTTCACCTCTGATTCTTTTAGTTTTAACAGCTTATATTGAACATTTAATAATTGTTCATGCAGCGAAGGAGAAATGATTTGTCTTTTTAAACACGACTGTTTTACAGAAAATCATTTGTAGAGACAATTGTTGTGAAGGACAAACAGTGACAGATCTGTAAAAAAGACAGAAACTGGTGCTTCTTCTGAACTTAATGATTTTAATCACAAGATTCTCATGACACAGATTTTATAATCCAGAACAGAAAAATACACATTCAATTCTTTACAGTTTCCATCGACATGAATTCTGTGAGGAAAGTGAGACAAGTCATTTTGTGAAAGATCATTTTTAAACACAATAAGTGATCAAGAGATAAGTAAATCCAGCTCCTGGTCCCAGTCTCAATAATAAAGACACCAGTAAACTGTGAAACACTTAATATCACAAAGTTCTCTGGTTATTTTCAGAAAGAAACTGAAGACCTGTCTTTTAAAAATACCTTTTAATTTTACTTTGGAATAATTAACCTTTAAAATAATGTTGCTTTAGTTTTTAAGTCTATTGGTGTAATATCACTTTTTATCTCTGGTGCCTAAGTTTGAATCTTGTTTGAATATGTGAAGCACTTCGAGCAACATGTTTGTTTGAATGTTTCAATGTAAATAAGTTGAGTTTAATATTTTTTCCTTGACAGATATAATTAGAGTTTTTTCCCCCACAGCATATTTTTACACATGATGCGTATTTTGGACATTTGCAGTCCGTACAGAACAGGATTGAATAGTGGTTGACATGTTAGCCAATATAAAGATAACAACACACGTAACATCATGTTTAAACTGCTCATATTGAACCTGCTCTGAACTATTTCAAAGAAAGCCCCGAAGGAGAAGTTGAGCAGCGACACCAGGTGGGGGGTGCAGGTGCTGACGGCTTTTTGTCTCGTCTGCTTAGAACCAGAGAAACAAACCTTTAAAATCCTCATGTACGTGTAGAGGATTAAAACAACGAGACCAATTATTATAGAAAACATGTACACGAGTCCAAAGATGTTATTGACGGATGTGTCGGAACAGGCCAGCTTCACCAGAGAATAGTTGTCGCAGTAAACTTTGTTGATAATGTTCCCACAGAGTTTCAGACGAGCCGTTAGAGACACAGTGACCAGGATCCCACAGACAGAGAATAACCAGATTACTGCAGTAAGAACAGCGACCTTGTTCGCTGTCATAATGCTGTTATACTGTAGAGGGCGACATATAGCAAGGTATCGGTCATAAGACATAATGGCTAAAGTCATAAATTCTACGTGACCATAAGAGTGAACGCAGAAGATCTGCAGGAAACAAAGAGGACGAGAAACAGTGTGAACGTCTGAGAGAATCTGAACCAGGAGCAAAGGAAACAACCCTGTGCTACCATACAGTTCATTTACAAACAGGCTGCACAGAAACACGTACATAGGTTCATGTAGACTTCTGTTCATACAGATAACGACAATCAGCAGCACGTTGGCACAAAGGATCAACAAGTACAACGACAGGACCAGCATGAAGAACAAGTATCTCAACAGTCCAGAGTCCACATAAGCAGCCAGAGTGAAATAAGAAACTCGGGAGGAGTTCATCACGGTTCTTTACGTTCACAAAACAAACGAGTTCATCGAACGATAAACTGAAACCACGATCCTCTCAAAGTGTAAAAACACTGGACTGTGATCCCCCCCGACTGAGCCCAGACGCCTGCAGCTTCCTTTAACCTTGAAACCTGGGAAACGCCCTCAGCTGCAGTGTCACAGTGCGACGTCTCAGGAGATCACATCAAACACACAAACTAACGCAGACACACAAATGAAACAGCCACAGTCGTGTTTCTGTCTGAGTTCACTGGAGTTCTGTCATCCGTATATTCTCAGTATCGGGACTAAATCTTACAGAATAAAATAAACCTGTCAAATGTTCCACAGGTATCACGTGTCAATAGTTTCTTGCACAGACAGAAAACTGATTTTACATGGGTTTGATTTATACTTTACTCGTTTTCCAAGTAGTTGAAGTAAAGATGTCACATGATATATCATCTTTGAAATGTTAGCCATTCATGTCTGTGTCACTTCCTGTCCAGACTCATTACAGTGTGAGTTTTTGACCTTTTCTAAAGCATTGCCTGAGAACAAAGGCTTCAGTGACGGGGGGCCACTGTGGCTGAGTGGTAGAGTGTTCGTCCTCCAACCAGAAGGTCGGCAGTTCGATCACCAGTCTTCCCCATCTGGACAAGATGCTGAACCCCGAATTGTCCCACATAGAACAAAAAAAGTGCTGCTAATAGATGTATGTGTGTATGTATGTGTGTATGTATGTGTGTGTGTGAATGGCAAACTGTACTGTAAAGTTCTTTGAGTCATCAATGCTAGAAAAGTGCTAAATTAATACAAACCATTTACTGTTGTGGGCCAGACTGAGACAGGTCAGGAGAATCTTTCAGATTCAGAAGTGCAGAGATGGAAAACTGGCTGAAATGACAAATCTCTCCTCCTATCAATAACACAAACATACTGTCCCTCACAGTGAGGGAGCAGCTGATTGGTCGATGCAGAGCTGAGTGAACGGGCTGGGGTGTGAGGTTTGACCATGTCCTGGATGTAGACTGGACCAGATCCATTCACAGCACGGTACCAAGTACTAGTGTTTTGAAACGGATGCGGGCAGCTACTGGTAACCAGTGAAGGAGCGGAGGAGTGTGAGTGAACTCAGGTTAAAGACCAGTGGAGCTGCTGCTTCCTGGATGAGCTGCAGAGGTCGGAGGGCAGCAGCAGGTAGACCTGCCAGGAGGGGGGGGCAGTAGTCTAGGCATGAGATGACCAGGGCCTGGACCAGAGCCTGGACCAGAACCTGGACCAGAGCCTGGACCAGAGCCTGGACCAGAACCTGTACCAGAGCCTGGACCAGAACCTGCACCTCCTTCTGAGTGAGAAGGGGGCGTATTCTCCTGATGTTGTGCAGCATGTATCTACAGGAACGTGTTGTTACAGTAATGTTGGCAGTGAGAGTTGAGTGTCACACCCAGGTTCCTACAGGTCTGGGGGGGGTTAACACGGAGTTGTCAAAGGTCATACTCAGGTCGTGGGTGGGGGGAGCCTTTCCCTGGAAGGAAAAGTAGTTCAGTCTTGTCAAGGTTAATTTTCAGGTGGTGTGCAGACATCCACTGAGAGATGTCAGTCAGACAGAGATTCCTGCTGCTGCCTGTGTTTCAGATTGAGGGAAAGAGAGGATTAGTTGGGTGTCATCAGCGTAGCTGTGGTAGGAAAAGCCATGTGAGTGAATGACAGAGCCGAGAGAGAAGAGGAGGGGACCCAGGACGGAACCTTGAGGGACCCCAGTAGTGAGAGGACAAGGTTCAGACACAGATCCTCTCCAAGTTACCTGGTAAGTGTGGTCGTTGAGGTAGGATGAGAGCAGGGAGAGAGCAGAGCCTGAGACACCCAGGTCCTGAGGGGGGGGGGATAAGGATCTGGTGGTTCACTGGGTCAAATGCAGCACAGAGGTCTAGAAGGATGAGGACAGAGGAGAGAGAGGCGGCTCTAGCAGTGTGAAGCTGCTCAGAGACAGCAAGGAGGACAGTCTCAGTTGAGTGGCCTTGAAACCAGACTGGTGAGGGTCAAGAAGGTTGTTATGGTGAAGATAGGAGAGTTGATTAAAGATCGCTCGCTCAGAGCTGTGGAAACAAAGGGAAGAAGAGAGACAGGTCTGTAGTGGTTTACTTCAGACGGGCCGAGGGGGGGGGGGGGGTTTTCTTCAGGAGAGGGTTTACTCTTGCCTCCTTCAGAGAGTTAGGGAAACAGCCAGTTGACAGGGAAGTGTTGATAAGATGGGTGAGAAAAGGAAGAAGGTCAGGAGCGATAGACTGGAGAATGTGAGATGGGGTCAAGGGGGCAGGTGGTCGGGGGGGCAGAGGTTACCAAGGTAAGAACTTGATTGGGAGACGGGGGGGTGAAAGAGGAAAGTGAAGGGGATGAAGATGATTGAAGTGTAGTTATAGAAGGAGGATTAGAGAATGAGGAGCGTAGGTCATCTGTGTTTTTTGTAAAGTAGTTGACAAAGTGGCTTGGTAGAAGGGGGGGGGGGGACTGGGGGGGGTCAAGGAGTTTGGAAAAGATGGAGAAGAGTTTTTGGGGTTTGAGAATGAGGATTGAATTGTAGTTTGGTAAAAAGAGCTTTTGGCTGCAGAACTGGAGACAGAGAAAGAAAAGAGAGGAGACTGATCAGTGAGCAGCTCGTCAGGGTGTTTAGATCTTCACCATTTCCTTTGTGATGCTCACATAGTGGCTCGGTCGGCTCGAGTCAGACGGAGCTGGGGAGGACTTGGGCTCCGGCCTGAAGTAAGAGGACAGAGAATCAAGAGAGGAGGACAGAGTAGAAAGGAGACAGTCTGTGGCAGAGTTAGGATGCATGAGTGAGAAGGAGTCAGTGGAAGGGAGATAAACCAGAGGAGGAGGGAGAGAAGGAGAGAGGAGGTCAGAGAGGAGGGAGAGAAGGAGAGAGGGAGAGAGGAGCTCAGAGAGGAGGGAGAGAGGGAGAGAGGGAGAGAGGAGCTCAGAGAGGAGGGAGAGAGGAGGAGGGAGAGAGGGAGAGAGGAGGTCAGAGAGGAGGGAGAGAGGGAGAGAGGGAGAGAGGAGGTCAGAGAGGAGGGAGAGAGGAGGAGGGAGAGAGGGAGAGAGGAGGTCAGAGAGGAGGGAGAGAGGAGGAGGGAGAGAGGGAGAGAGGAGGTCAGAGAGGAGGGAGAGAGGAGGAGGGAGAGAGGGAGAGAGGAGGTCAGAGAGGAGGGAGAGAGGGAGAGAGGGAGAGAGGAGGTCAGAGAGGAGGGAGAGAGGAGGAGGGAGAGAGGGAGAGAGGAGGTCAGAGAGGAGGGAGAGAGGAGGAGGGAGAGAGGGAGAGAGGGAGAGAGGAGGTCAGAGAGGAGGGAGAGAGGAGGAGGGAGAGAGGGAGAGAGGAGGTCAGAGAGGAGGGAGAGAGGAGGAGGGAGAGAAGGAGAGAGGAGGTCAGAGAGGAGGGAGAGAGGGAGAGAGGGAGAGAGGAGGTCAGAGAGGAGGGAGAGAGGAGGAGGGAGAGAGGGAGAGAGGAGGTCAGAGAGGAGGGAGAGAGGAGGAGGGAGAGAGGGAGAGAGGGAGAGAGGAGGTCAGAGAGGAGGGAGAGAGGAGGAGGGAGAGAGGGAGAGAGGAGGTCAGAGAGGAGGGAGAGAGGGAGAGAGGGAGAGAGGAGGTCAGAGAGGAGGGAGAGAGGAGGAGGGAGAGAGGGAGAGAGGAGGTCAGAGAGGAGGGAGAGAGGAGGAGGGAGAGAGGGAGAGAGGGAGAGAGGGAGAGAGGAGGTCAGAGAGGAGGGAGAGAGGAGGAGGGAGAGAGGGAGAGAGGAGCTCAGAGAGGAGGGAGAGAGGGAGAGAGGAGCTCAGAGAGGAGGGAGAGAGGAGGAGGGAGAGAGGGAGAGAGGAGGTCAGAGAGGAGGGAGAGAGGAGGAGGGAGAGAAGGAGCAGGTACAGAGTCTGTTGATGTGGTCGGGTTGTCAGCTTGAGAGAGTCAGAGATAAAGAAGTGGTCAGAGACATGAAGTAGGGTTACAGTGAGGTTAGAGGTAGAGCAGTTTCTGGAAGGACTGAGCGAGAGAGCAAAGGAAGAAAGTAAAAGTAAGAGGTCAGATGACTTCTCTGTCTGGATGTTGAAGTCACCCAGAAGGATAAGTGGAGGCCCATTTTCTGAGAAGTTTGAGAGGAGGACGTCTAATTCCTCCAAGAAAACTCCCAAAGGACCTGGTGGACGGGAGAGAACCACAATGGTTAATTGTACCAGATGAGTAACTGTCACAGCATGAAATTCAAAAGACAGTGGGGTAAAGAGTGGCAGCGGGTAGAGAGAAAAACTCCATTTGCGGGAGATGAGTAAACCTGAACCACCAGCCCTACCAGTGGGTCTGGGTGTGTGGGTGAGAGCAGCTGGGGGGGGGGGGGGATGTGTTGTCCGGTGTGATCAAACTCTCGGTGAGAGCGAGGAAGTCAAGCGATGCTGGGTAGCAAAGCCAGAGATGAAGTCTGTCTTGCAGGAAGCTGACTGGCAGTTCCAGAGGCCCCCTGTGGCAAGGTGTTGGGTATGTGTGGAACGGGGGGGGGGGGGGGGGGGGTAGATAGGAGAGGAAAGGTTACGGTAATGGTGTGAACGAGTGCGAGGCCTATAGTGTCTACGAGTAGATCTGGGAACAGGGACGGAAAGTAAACACATATTCAAATAAAAGGAAACAGAGCAGCGTTATAAACCCCTCCCCCGAAGACTCCAACGAAAGACTCCTTTGTCTTCGTCCTCCTTTGTCTTCGTCCTCCGAGTCTTCATAAGACGCGTCAAACAATTCCTGGTTTTACACCAGAGTCGACGATGATTGGCTACAGCTGTGCTGACCACACCCCCTGCTCATGAGTCAATCAGGCACCAGGTGGTAAAGGCCCAGCAACAGAAACTCAGCAGAGTTCAACACAAGAGAAACTTAATCAGTGAGTTTCACAAAATCTCCTAATTTACCAAAAACTGATTCTGGACAAAGTCTATTTACCTCAAAGGTAGAAAGTAAATAGAACTTAGTCCTGAACAGAATTGGAATAAAAGTCAAGCACTTTAACTCGAACGGGTTCTCTTTAACTCTCAATCACTTGAGTGAAACAAAGTCCTCATCCAATTCAAGGTAAGACCAAACAGTACAAACTAGTAATCTAGTTCACCTAAGACAGCAGATACAATAGTAATCTATTTATAGAGGATTTGCTTCATTTGGTTGCCATGGTGACATCATGATGGTATCACTAGCAGCATCAGCACCTTCAGGCGCAGTACTCCACAGTAGTACAGTTTCCAGTACTACAGTACTCCACAGTACTACAGCACTACAATACTTCAGTACTCTACAGTACTACAGTACTCCACAGTACTAGTTTCCAGTACTTCACAATATTACAGTACTCCACAGTACTACAGTACTCCACTAGTTCAAATGCACCAAATGAACGTCCTCGTGGTTCAAACATTATATCATCGGCGGTGAAGACTGCAGTTTCTTCTTCTTCTTCTTCTTCTTCTTCTTCTTCTTCTACTGTTTAATTGTGTCTCTACTTCCTGTGATTGGTCCAAAAGTCCAAACTATCCAACAAAGTGTTTTCACTGCAAACCAACAGAACCAGGTTCAGTTTGATCCAGACCCAGAACACCTCTTCTGGTCTGAGTGTTGGACCAAGAACCAAAGTATGAACGAGTCCTCTCTTTGTAACTGGAGGCAAAAATCTCATGAACCTTATTTCCAGTAAAAGTATAATTCAAATACACAAATATTATAAGAGAATAATAGAAATATGTTTATTAAAAGATCAGCTCAGAGTGAACATGTATAATATGTTTCTAAAGTTAAATATGTTGTCAACCCATCAGCTTGTGTTTCTACAAATGTTAAAAATACATTAGGGCCTATATTCTTTTGTTAATGAGGTCACTCTGTGGACGGCCCCTCAGCCAGAACTGTTAAAAGAAGATGTTTCAGAGCTTCAGCTCAGTTTGGACGAGCAGCAGGTGAACGTCACGATTCACTTCACGTCTGTGATTTGAAATCAGATCCTCTGTTTTCTAGATAATGTTTTTCTTTACTGAGCCGAGCCGGAATATCCTGAATGTGTTTGATTCTGCACACGAGCGTGCGTTTTCTTTTGTTTTCACTTCTTCATGAAGCAAAAGAATCGTGATGAACTCCTCCCGAGTTTCTTATTTCACTCTGGCTGCTTATGTGGACTCTGGACTGTTGAGATACTTGTTCTTCATGCTGGTCCTGTCGTTGTACTTGTTGATCCTTTGTGCCAACGTGCTGCTGATTGTCGTTATCTGTATGAACAGAAGTCTACATGAACCTATGTACGTGTTTCTGTGCAGCCTGTTTGTAAATGAACTGTATGGTAGCACAGGGTTGTTTCCTTTGCTCCTGGTTCAGATTCTCTCAGACGTTCACACTGTTTCTGCTTCAGTTTGTCTCCTGCAGGTTTTTTGTGTTTATTCTTACGGAAGTGTGGAATTTTTTAATTTAGCCGTGATGTCTTATGACCGATACCTGGCCATCTGTTGTCCTCTGCAGTACAACACACGTATGACAACTAAAAAAGTTACGATGCTAATTGCTGTAACGTGGTTGTTCCCTTTTCTTGCGATTGTTGTTTTGATATCATTGACTTCCCCTTTACAGCTGTGTGGAAACATCATTCACAAAGTTTACTGTGGAAACTACGCTATCGTCAAACTGTCGTGTTCTGACACCACAGTCAACAACGTCTACGGACTCATCTACACATTTCTCTCCATCATCCTTCCTCTGCTTTTAATCCTCTACACGTACATGAGGATTCTAAAGGTTTGTTTCTCTGGTTCCAAACAGACGAGACAAAAAGCCGTCAGCACCTGCACCCCCCACCTGGCCTCGCTGCTCAACTTCTCCTTCGGGGCTTGTTTTCAAATATTACAGAGCAGGTTCAATATGAGCAGTGTCCCACACATGTTGGGTATTGTATTATCTTTATACTTTCTAACGTGTCAGCCGCTCTTTACTCCCGTACTGTACGGACTGAAAATGTCTAAGATCTGGATCATGTGTAAACGTATGTTGTGTGGAAACATGTAGGTCAGTGTGAAAAAACAATACATGAAGTTCTTTTCTCACGTCATCATTAATGTTGCAGTTTAATGTCTGTGTGGTAAAATGTATTAATACTACAAAAAGGTGTCATGTACAAATATTTTGTTTCATAAAAAGTTTTTTCTTCTTCACTTGATGTTTGTGTCTAAAGTCAACGACAGAACGTTTGATTGGAACCACGTGAAAAACAAGAAGCAAAATCCACCTTGTAGTCGGGGACACGTTTACTTATTAATAAATCCTCTGCTAATTATTTAAAAAATACATGAATAATTATATGTCAATAAACATTTTATCATAATTTATCATAATGAATAAAAATAGTGAAAATTCAAAAGACGTTCAGTTTCAGAATCAGAAGTTTATTGCAACAGTAAACATTTAAACTTTTTTGCACATTTTTAAAATGTCTTATTTTGTCCAATAGTCCAGAAAAGGAATGTTATTTAATAAGATAACATTATAAATCAGAATAAAACAAATCATCACCTTCTAATCTTTTAATCGACTTTTGATTTGTTTTCTGTGTGTTATTTAAAACACATTTCTAGGACCGCCTTCTTTCTGTAACATCTCAAACATCAGACATGTCTCAAAAACACGCAGAAGAACGAGTCCAGGCCTTTGTTCCATCCAGACGTGATTATTGTAATTCCTTATTCTCAGGCTCCAGCAGGAAGTCGTTAAAGACTCTGCAGTTTGTCCTAAATGCTGCAGCACGTGTCCTGAAGAGAACCAGGACCAGAGACCACATGTCTCCTGTGTTAGCTTCACTACACTGGCTTCCTGTTTAGAATTATATGGCAGCATCAAACCTTAAAGAGCTGATAGTACCTTATCACCACTAGAGCCCTGAGCTCCCAGAATTCAGGCTGTTGTCCCTAAAGTCTCTAAAGCAGAGGAGGAGCCAGAGCTTCAGCATCAAGCTCCTCTCCTGTGGAATCATCTCAGCTTCAGTTGTGGAGGCAGACTCCCTCTGTACGTTGAAGATTCAAACCTTCCTTCATGATAAATGTCTCAACACGTTACTGACGTGACTTCTTCACCAGAGTCCTGCTGCTTCATCGTTTGTAGCTCCAGGATCACAGCTGCAGCCACATCGTGGATCCTGATGGTGGATCCTGATCATGGTCAGCTGACACCATCAGGATCCATGGTGATCTAATGTTTAAACTTGTAGTTTAAAATGAATTCATAGATTCAACCTTTAAGCTCTGGCCTGATATCTATTGGCTCAGAAAACAACTGGCCTATGACGTCACCTTTGACCCCTTCACTTAGGGTTAGGGTCAAATAACTGCCAACAGCAACTAGCCAGTATCAACCTGGATCACATGAAGGACTGGAAGCCAAGTTGTGGACGATAATGTTTCCAGCGGCTGTTTGTAAAAGGTGTGGACAAAGTGTGAGCATAGCTGCAAGCTAAGCACGTGGATGCTGAGGAAACAGCTGCAGGAACATGTGGAGGAAGAAGAGGCCAGAACCCATCATGGCTGACGGGTCACAGGCCACAGATTACTGGCTCTGTGCTGCTCTGGATGAGACTTGGAGATAAGTGTGGATAACGGCTCAGCTCCAGTTAAAGCTCTGCTGGTGCAGGTTTACAGAAACGGACCAGTGCCAGACTCTGGTTTGTACACTCACACATATACATATGAGAGATAGAATGAAAAACAGGAGCGCTCTCTCGGTCAGTCCTCTCACAACGACGTCACTCTGCTGCTGTGGGCGTCACTGACTTAAAGAGTTCAGGTCACTGCCTCATCTCCGTTCACACTCTGTATTATTCAGACTCTCGTGCACTGAAGGTTCTTCACTTCTTTAGCATGATCTTCTTTTACATCATATAAATCTGCTGATTGTGAGTTTGATGGTTTTATCATTTTCTGAACAGTGTTGTTGTTTTACAAACTGAAATGTGGAGGAATATAAACTCCTCCCGAGTTTCTTATTTCACTCTGGCTGCTTATGTGGACTCTGGACTGTTGAGATACTTGTTCTTCATGCTGGTCCTGTCGTTGTACTTGTTGATCCTTTGTGCCAACGTGCTGCTGATTGTCGTTATCTGTATGAACAGAAGTCTACATGAACCTATGTACGTGTTTCTGTGCAGCCTGTTTGTAAATGAACTGTATGGTAGCACAGGGTTGTTTCCTTTGCTCCTGGTTCAGATTCTCTCAGACGTTCACACTGTTTCTCGTCCTCTTTGTTTCCTGCAGATCTTTTGTGTTCACTCTTATGTTTGTATTGGATATTTAAACTTAACCGTGATGTCTTATGACCGATACCTGGCCATCTGTTGTCCTCTGCAGTACAACACACATATGACGTCTCATAAAGTTGCCTTTCTCATTGCAGTTGTGTGGTTACCTCCTTGTGCTGCTGTTTTTGTCACGACTTCTCTGACTTGGTCTTTACAGCTGTGTGGAAACATCATTAACAAAGTGTACTGTGATAACTACTCCATCATTAAACTGGCCTGTTATGACACCAGAGTCAATAACATCTATGAACTTGTTGCTGTTTTCCCCACAGTCTGTGTTCCTGTGTCTGCGAGTCTTTATTTCTACGTGAGGATTTTACTCAGATACTTTACTCAGATACTTTAATCAGAGACTTTACTCTGAGACTTTACTCTGAGACTTTACTCAGATACTTTACTAAGATACTTTAATCAGAGACTTTACTCAGAGACTTTACTCAGATACTTTACTCTGAGACTTTACTAAGATACTTTCATCAGAGACTATACTCAGATACTTTACTCAGAGACTTTACTAAGATACTTTACTCAGAGACTTTACTCTGAGACTTTACTCTGAGCCTTTACTAAGATACTTTCATCAGAGACTATACTCAGATACTTTACTCAGAGACTTTACTAAGATACTTTACTCAGAGACTTTACTCTGAGACTTTACTCTGAGACTTTACTAAGATACTTTACTCAGAGACTTTACTCAGAGACTTTACTCAGAGACTTTACTCAGATACTTTACTAAGATACTTTACTCAGAGACTTTACTCAGAGACTTTACTCTGAGACTTTACTCAGAGACTTTACTCAGATACTTTACTCTGAGACTTTACTAAGATACTTTCATCAGAGACTATACTCAGATACTTTACTCAGAGACTTTACTCAGAGACTTTACTAAGATACTTTACTCAGAGACTTTACTCAGAGACTTTACTAAGATACTTTACTCAGATACTTTACTCAAATACTTTACTAAGATACTTTACTCAGAGACTTTACTCTGAGACTTTACTAAGATACTTTACTCAGAGACTTTACTCAGAGACTTTACTCTGAGACTTTACTAAGATACTTTACTAAGATACTTTACTCAGAGACTTTACTAAGATACTTTACTCAGAGACTTTACTAAGATACTTTACTCAGAGACTTTACTCAGAGACTTTACTAAGATACTTTACTCAGATACTTTACTCAGAGACTTTACTAAGATACTTTACTCAGAGACTTTACTCTGAGACTTTACTAAGATACTTTACTCAGAGACTTTACTCAGAGACTTTACTCTGAGACTTTACTAAGATACTTTACTCAGATACTTTACTCAGATACTTTACTGAGAGACTTTACTAAGATACTTTACTCAGATACTTTACTCAAATACTTTACTCAGATACTTTACTCAGAGACTTTACTCAGAGACTTTACTCAGATACTTTACTAAGATACTTTACTCAGATACTTTACTAAGATATTTTACTCAGATACTTTACTAAGATACTTTACTCAGAGACTTTACTCAGAGACTTTACTAAGATACTTTACTCAGATACTTTACTCAAATACTTTACTCAGATACTTTACTCAGAGACTTTACTCAGAGACTTTACTCAGATACTTTACTAAGATACTTTACTCAGATACTTTACTAAGATACTTTACTCAGATACTTTACTAAGATACTTTACTCAGATACTTTACTCAGATACTTTACTGAGAGACCTTACTCAGATACTTTACTCAGAGACTTTACTAAGATACTTTACTAAGATACTTTAATCAGAGACTTTACTCAGAGACTTTAATCAGAGACTTTACTCAGAGACTTTACTCAGATACTTTACTCAGAGGCTTTACTCAGATACTTTACTCTGAGACTTTACTAAGATACTTTAATCAGAGACTTTACTCAGATACTTTACTCAGAGACTTTACTCAGAGACTTTACTAAGATACTTTACTCTGAGACTTTACTCTGAGACTTTACTAAGATACTTTACTCAGATACTTTACTCAGATACTTTACTAAGATACTTTACTCAGATACTTTACTCAGATACTTTACTCAGATACTTTACTAAGATACTTTACTCAGAGACTTTACTAAGATACTTTACTGAGAGACTTTACTAAGATACTTTACTCAGAGACTTTACTAAGATATTTTACTCAGACTTTACTCTGAGACTTTACTCTGAGACTTTACTAAGATACTTTACTCAGAGACTTTACTAAGATACTTTACTCAGAGACTTTACTCTGAGACTTTACTAAGATACTTTACTCAGATACTTTACTCAGAGACTTTACTCTGAGACTTTACTAAGAGACTTTACTCAGAGATTTTACTCAGAGACTTTACTCTGAGACTTTACTAAGATACTTTACTCAGATACTTTACGAAGATAGGTTGGAAAAGATGGAGAAGAGTTTTTTGGGGTAACCACGTTACAGCAATTAGCATCGTAACTTTTGTAGTTGTCATTTGTGTGTTGTACTGCAGAGGACAACAGACGGCCAGGTATCGGTCATAAGACATCACGGCTACATTAAACAATTCCACACAAGCGTAAGAATAAAGACAGAAGATCTGCAGATCCACTTGGATTCTTCCTGAGAGATCACATTTTTAAGAAGTAGAGAAAACCTCTGCTCATTACCAACAGGATTTAAATGATCTTTTTCCCTTTGGATGGAGCTGAGACCGTTTACACCAACATCTGTCAACATAAAGCGTATTTATGCCTTTATTTCTATCGGACTGGATTAATGCACTTTTCACAGGCGTCCCATAGAAAACAATAGAGACTCATTCAGAACTCTGCAGCCCGTTAACCAAAGAGGACCAAACCACACAGGATTGACCTCAAGGTTCTCCTCCTCACACACAAGGCTCTGGATGGACCCAGTTACACAGCTGCCTCTCTAGTGAACGATGTTCCCTCTAGAACACTGAGAACATCTGCAGCAAATCTATCAGAGGTTCCAGCCCAAAGAAAATCTGAGATGCAAGCTGTGGATCAGACTCGATATCAGAGAAGCTGGTTCAGTAAACGTCTTTAAAACATTTCTCTTTACTTCAGACTTTAACTAGATCTTACACTTACACTCCTGTGCTTTTATATTGATATCATTTTCTTTCTTTTCTGTTTTTACGCATTTTTTAAAATCAAATTGAATTTTATTTTAAAATTGTTTTTCCTTTAAATGTAATTTTACATGTTCCTATGTTTCTTAATATCTGTTCTCTTCTCATTTGAATTACGTTTTAACTTGTTTTTATTTCTTATCTCTATTGTACATAATGCATTTCTTGTATGGAAGGTGCTGTATTAATAAAGTTCATTTTGATTATTCTACCAGGTGGTGAAGTACACGAATCCTCTTATGTTCAAACATAGTGTTTATTGTTTAACAGACAATGTAATCAGTTCTCTGTGGAGTCATGAGCTGATTGGTCTCTGTGATAAACAGCTCTGGACTTTCTGAGGGAACCAAACTGTGTCTCGTGTGAAGACGCCTCAGGGACAAACATGTTGATGAGCCTCAGTGACCTTTGACCTGAGGGACAGTCGCAGCCTCTGTGGGATCAACTTCAGCCGAGTTCACTTTAATGATGTTTGGTTGCTTTGAGAAGTTCAGTGTGACTCACAATATTAGTTTCATCGGAGACGTTTTCTCTGAGAGTCTGAAGCTTCATGTGTTTGTTCCATATTTCACTTGATCTGGTTAGTTTTGGTTTCACGTTGTAATTTAGGGACTAAAGAATTGGTATTGTGGTTTTAGCAAATCAAACAATCTTTCACCACAGGTCGATCAAACAGTGACCAGATGAGAAGATACTTTCAATTCCCCCCGTGGCACAAAGGCGTTGATTTTATTTCTGGGCTCTTCAGTCAGTGTCAATCATCAATTCAATGCATCAGTGAAGGAAACATTTGGAACTTTATTCTGAAGTTAAGAGGTCAGCGAACAAAAGAACACATGAGGCCCTGAGTGGGATCACAACAGGCAGCTGATCCACAGCGTGTAGGGACGCTGGTCACTCCCAGGACAAGGTTCCAAAAGATAAACTTCAGAAATGATATTTAGGTTCACTGGAAATAATTCCTCTCAACGTGTAGCTGTTTCCGTGGTAACAACTGTGTGACATGGTGACACAAAGTGTAACTGTCGCTGTAGCTTGTGATGGATGAGAGCTTCTACACAGAGACTCTGTGACCTTTAAACATCCGTAGTTTTGACATTTGCATTCTAAACATGACGGGATTCAACAGAAACTGCAGCACCAAGAAATACAAGGACAAGATGAGTCTGAGCACTTTGGGAAGATTGGTCATGTTAAACCTGCTCTGCATTATTTCAAACAAACAGCCGAAAGAGAAGTTGAGCAGCGACACCAGGTGGGGGGTGCAGGTACTGACGGCTTTCTGTCTCGTCTGTTTGGAACCAGAGAAACAAACTTGAAGAATCTTCGTGTAGGAGAACAGGATCGGAAGCAGAGGAACTAAGACGGTTATAAAAACAACGAACAGTCCGTAGATGTTGTTCACTGTGGTGTCGGAACACGCTAACTTCACAATCAGGTAGTTATTACAATACAAACTGTCCAAGACGTTTCCACAAAGAGGCAAACGGATGTTCAACGATAAAGTAACTAAGAACTTCACAGAGGAATACACCCAGAGCACAATAATGAAGGTAACTGCTTTGTTCACCGTCATACGTGTGTTGTACTGCAGAGGACAACAGATGGCCAGATATCTGTCGTACGACATGACGGCTAAATTACAAAACTCCACATTCGCATACGTGTACAAACAGAAGATCTGCAGGAAACAAAGAGGACGAGAAACAGTGTGAACGTCTGAGAGAATCTGAAGCAGGAGCAAAGGAAACAACCCTGTGCTACCATACAGTTCATTTACAAACAGGCTGCACAGAAACACGTACATAGGTTCATGTAGACTTCTGTTCATACAGATAACGACAATCAGAGACGTGTTGGAAATCAGGATGAACATGTAAATCACTGCAGTCAACATGAACAACAAGTATCTCAAAGTTCCCACATGTAAATAAGCCTCAAGAACAAAGTAAGATGAAGTTGATGACGTTGAATTCAGCATCATTTAAAATTCAAACAGGAGGAAATGATGAAACTTTTCATTCTCATCGTTTTGTCCAAAACAAAAACTTGTTCAGAAACATTATAAAGTTACTTTTTGTATTTTTGTAAATATTCAGATAGAAACATGTCGTCCTAAGATATAAGATAACAAGTCCTTTATTCGTCCCGCAGCAGAAGACATCACATGAGTAGCCTGCAGTACTTGTGTGTCTGTGTCTCTTCTCTGAAGACGTCCAACACTTATGTCCATTTTATTACCACATGACTATTGACCGCTGATTGGCACATACATGAACTGAGACTCCGCCTCCTCCTCCAGCACCTCCCTGTGGCGAGACTTTTTTTCAAAGAGCGACTTTCGGATCAAACCGTTTTACTGTTGAGTGACAGCTTCAGTTCTTAAATCTGATCCTGTTCAAACCTGTGAACTTTCAGGTTCAGTGTCCGAGCTGATGGATTCTTCTCTTTGCTCTTTGATGCCTTTCATGAATGAACACTGTCGAGGAAATGAAGTGACGGGGCCCCTGAAGTCTGGAACCTCTGTTAGTGACGGGGCCCCTGAAGTCTGGGCCCCTCTGTTAGTGACGGGGCCACTGAAGTCAGGCCCCTCTGTTAGTGACGGGGCCACTGAAGTCGGGAACCTCTGTTAGTGACGGGGCCACTGAAGTCTGGGCCCTCTGTTAG
The DNA here is from genome assembly GCF_009819705.1 of Hippoglossus hippoglossus. Lineage (NCBI taxonomy): Eukaryota > Metazoa > Chordata > Actinopteri > Pleuronectiformes > Pleuronectidae > Hippoglossus > Hippoglossus hippoglossus. The sequence continues at coordinate 312,370 of NC_047163.1, forward strand.
TGACGGGGCCACTGAAGTCGGGAACCTCTGTTAGTGACGGGGCCACTGAAGTCAGGGCCCCTCTGTTAGTGACGAGGCCACTGAAGTCGGGCCCCTCCGTTAGTGACGGGGCCACTGAAGTCTGGGCCCCTCTGTTAGTGACGGGGCCCCTGAAGTCTGGGCCCCTCTGTTAGTGACGAGGCCACTGAAGTCTGGGCCCCTCTGTTAGTGACGGGGCCACTGAAGTCTGGCCCCTCCTTTAGTGACGGGGCCACTGAAGTCTGGCCCCTCTGTTAGTGACGGGGCCACTGAAGTCTGGGCCCCTCTGTTAGTGACGAGGCCACTGAAGTCTGGGCCCTCCTTTAGTGACGGGGCCACTGAAGTCTGGGCCCCTCTGTTAGTGACGAGGCCACTGAAGTCTGGGCCCCTCTGTTAGTGACGAGGCCACTGAAGTCTGGGCCCCTCTGTTAGTGACGGGGCCACTGAAGTCGGGAACCTCTGTTAGTGACGGTGCCCCTGAAGTCTGGGCCCTCTGTTAGTGACGGGGCCACTGAAGTCTGGGCCCCTCCGTTAGTGACAGGGCCACTGAAGTTGGGCCCCTCTGTTAGTGACGGGGCCCCTGAAGTCTGGGCCCTCTGTTAGTGACGAGGCCACTGAAGTCGGGCCCCTCTGTTAGTGACGGGGCCACTGAAGTCTGGGCCCCTCCGTTAGTGACAGGGCCACTGAAGTCGGGAACCTCTGTTAGTGACGGGCCACTGAAGTCTGGGCCCCTCTGTTAGTGACGGGGCCACGGAAGTCGGGAACCTCTGTTAGTGACGGGGCCCCTGAAGTCTGGAACCTCTGTTAGTGACGGGGCCACTGAAGTCTGGGACCCTCTGTTAGTGACGGGGTCACTGAAGTCGGGCCCCTCCGTTAGTGACAGGGTCACTGAAGTCTGGAACCTCTGTTAGTGACGGGGCCACTGAAGTCGGGCCCCTCTGTTAGTGACGGGGCCACTGAAGTCTGGGCCCTCTGTTAGTGACGGGACCACTGAAGTCTGGGCCCCTCTGTTAGTGACGGGGCCACTGAAGTCTGGAACCTCTGTTAGTGACGGGGCCACTGAAGTCTGGAACCTCTGTTAGTGACGGGGCCACTGAAGTCTGGGCCCCTCTGTTAGTGACGGGGCCACTGAAGTCTGGCCCCTCTGTTAGTGACTTTTCGTACATTTGACGTTACTTTGTGTCTTTGAAGTTGAACAGTTGGTTTCACTTGTTGTCTTTGATGTGAAGTTGAATCAACTTATTTTATTTGAATGATCCTAATAATTCCAGTTGTTAGTAAACAGCTTGGTGAAGAACACAGGTCATTATCCGTCCTGTGAGGACTCTGATTGGTCTCTGTGGTCTCTGTGTCTCGTGTGAAGACGCCTCAGGGACAAACATGTTGATGAGCCTCAGTGACCTTTGACCTGAGGGACAGTCGCAGCCTCTGTGGGATCAACTTCAGCCGAGTTCACTTTAATGATGTTTGGTTGCTTTGAGAAGTTCAGTGTGACTCACAATATTAGTTTCATCGGAGACGTTTTCTCTGAGAGTCTGAAGCTTCATGTGTTTGTTCCATATTTCACTTGATCTGGTTAGTTTTGGTTTCACGTTGTAATTTAGGGACTAAAGAATTGGTATTGTGGTTTTAGCAAATCAAACAATCTTTCACCACAGGTCGATCAAACAGTGACCAGATGAGAAGATACTTTCAATTCCCCCCGTGGCACAAAGGCGTTGATTTTATTTCTGGGCTCTTCAGTCAGTGTCAATCATCAATTCAATGCATCAGTGAAGGAAACATTTGGAACTTTATTCTGAAGTTAAGAGGTCAGCGAACAAAAGAACACATGAGGCCCTGAGTGGGATCACAACAGGCAGCTGATCCACAGCGTGTAGGGACGCTGGTCACTCCCAGGACAAGGTTCCAAAAGATAAACTTCAGAAATGATATTTAGGTTCACTGGAAATAATTCCTCTCAACGTGTAGCTGTTTCCGTGGTAACAACTGTGTGACATGGTGACACAAAGTGTAACTGTCGCTGTAGCTTGTGATGGATGAGAGCTTCTACACAGAGACTCTGTGACCTTTAAACATCCGTAGTTTTGACATTTGCATTCTAAACATGACGGGATTCAACAGAAACTGCAGCACCGAGAAATACAAGAACAAGATGAGTCTGAGCACTTTGGGAAGATTGGTCATGTTAAACCTGCTCTGCATTATTTCAAACAAACAGCCGAAAGAGAAGTTGAGCAGTGACACCAGGTGGGGGGTGCAGGTACTGACGGCTTTGTGTCTCGTCTGTTTGGATCCAGAGAAACAAACTTGAAGAATCTTCGTGTAGGAGAACAGGATCGGAAGCAGAGGAACTAAGACGGTTATAAAAACAACGAACAGTCCGTAGATGTTGTTCACTGTGGTGTCGGAACACGCTAACTTAACAATCAGGTAGTTATTACAATACAAACTGTCCAAGACGTTTCCACAAAGAGGCAAACGGATGTTCAACGATAAAGTAACTAAGCACTTCACAGAGGAATACACCCAGAGCACAATAATGAAGGTAACTGCTTTGTTCACCGTCATACGTGTGTTGTACTGCAGAGGACAACAGATGGCCAGATATCTGTCGTACGACATGACGGCTAAATTACAAAACTCCACATTCGCATACGTGTACAAACAGAAGATCTGCAGGAAACAAAGAGGACGAGAAACAGTGTGAACGTCTGAGAGAATCTGAAGCAGGAGGAAAGGAAACAACCCTGTGCTACCATACAGTTCATTTACAAACAGGCTGCACAGAAACACGTACATAGGTTCATGTAGACTTCTGTTCATACAGATAACGACAATCAGAGACGTGTTGGAAATCAGGATGAACATGTAAATCACTGCAGTCAACATGAACAACAAGTATCTCAAAGTTCCCACATGTAAATAAGCCTCAAGAACAAAGTAAGATGAAGTTGATGACGTTGAATTCAGCATCATTTAAAATTCAAACAGGAGGAAATGATGAAACTTTTCATTCTCATCGTTTTGTCCAAAACAAAAACTTGTTCAGAAACATTATAAAGTTACTTTTTGTATTTTTGTAAATATTCAGATAGAAACATGTCGTCCTAAGATATAAGATAACAAGTCCTTTATTCGTCCCGCAGCAGAAGACATCACATGAGTAGCCTGCAGTACTTGTGTGTCTGTGTCTCTTCTCTGAAGACGTCCAACACTTATGTCCATTTATTACCACATGACTATTGACCGCTGATTGGCACATACATGAACTCAGACTCCGCCTCCTCCTCCAGCACCTCCCTGTGGCGAGACTTTTTTTCAAAGAGCGACTTTCGGATCAAACCGTTTTACTGTTGAGTGACAGCTTCAGTTCTTAAATCTGATCCTGTTCAAACCTGTGAACTTTCAGGTTCAGTGTCCGAGCTGATGGATTCTTCTCTTTGCTCTTTGATGCCTTTCATGAATGAACACTGTCGAGGAAATGAAGTGACGGGGCCCCTGAAGTCTGGAACCTCTGTTATTGACGGGGCCACTGAAGTCTGGCCCCTCTGTTAGTGACGGGGCCACTGAAGTCTGGAACCTCTGTTAGTGACGGGGCCACTGAAGTCTGGCCCCTCTGTTAGTGACGGGGCCACTGAAGTCTGGAACCTCTGTTAGTGACGGGGCCACTGAAGTCTGGCCCCTCTGTTAGTGACGGGGCCCCTGAAGTCTGGCCCCTCTGTTAGTGACGGGGCCCCTGAAGTCTGGAACCTCTGTTAGTGACGGGGCCCCTGAAGTCTGGCCCCTCTGTTAGTGACGGGGCCCCTGAAGTCTGGAACCTCTGTTAGTGACGGGGCCACTGAAGTCTGGGCCCTCTGTTAGTGACAGGGCCACTGAAGTCTGGGCCCTCTGTTAGTGACGGGGCCACTGAAGTCAGGCCCCTCTGTTAGTGACGGGGTGTGGAGGTGAGGGGGCTGGGAGAGCACCCTCACCTGCTATAGAGGATCAATCAGCACAGGTGAGAGCTGTTAGCTGATTGGTCCTCATGCTTAAAAGGCAGCGTCGGCGCTGCCTCAGGACTCAGAACTCAGGAAGGAACTCAGAAAGACTGAGGCTCCAGAGACTCCCAGACACTGAGTGGAGGACTGGGCTGCAAAGCCAGTCCGCTTAAAGTTTGTAGTGTGAATTTATGTTTATTTGAATAAAGAATGTTAAAGAGCAACAATTCCGTCTCTGGCTGTGTGTGGGAGAGCCCCGTGGCAAGGTCGATTGCCACACTGGCGCCCAACGTGGGGCTCCACACAGCCACAGACGTGGACCAGCAGGCGGTATGGGAACTGGTACCGAGGATGGAGGACCTGGTGACGGCGTACTGGGAGGAGAGAGACAGGACCAGACGGGGGATGGAGGCACTCCTGAGGCAGGTGGAGAGGGAGGCGATACGGACGGGGCGGCAGCCGGCCTGGTTGGGACCCGCTCCAGCCTGCCACTCCGCGCCGAAGGAGGCGGTGAGCACGGCCCCAATTTCGCGGCCGCAGGCGGCGACCGGCGTGCCACCGATTCCGCGTCCCCGCACAGCTCCGGTGAAGCCAGCGTCCCCTGTCCCTGCACCAAGGCTGGCGGTGACGCCAGCGTCCCCTGTCCCTGCACCTAAGCTGGCGGTGAAGCCAGCGTCCCCGGTCCCTGCACCCAGGCTGGCGGTGAAGCCAGCGTGCCCTGTTCAGGCACCCAGACTGGCGGTGAAGCCAGCGTCCCCGGGCCCCGGACCCAGGCTGGCGGTGAAGCCAGCGTCCCCTGTCCCTGCACCTAGGCTGGCGGTGAAGCCAGCGTCCCCTGTCCCTGCACCCAGGCTGGCGGTGAAGCCAGCGTCCCCTGTCCCTGCACCCAGGCTGGCGGTGAAGCCAGCGTCCCCTGTCCCTGCACCTAGGCTGGTGGTGAAGCCAGCGTCCCCTGTTCCGGCACCCAGACTGGCGGTGAAGCCAGCGTCCCCGGGCCCCGGACCCAGACTGGCGGTGAAGCCAGCGTCCCCGGGCCCCGGACCCAGGCTGGCGGTGAAGCCAGCGTCCCCTGTCCCCGCACCTAGGCTGGCGGTGAAGCCAGCGTCCCCTGTCCCCGCACCCAGGCTGGCGGTACAGCCAGCGTCCCCTGCAGTTCCTGCGTCGGCGGAGAGACCGACGCCTGCAGCCCCTGTCCCAGGTCCCCTGTCGGCGGAGAGGCCGACACCGGCAGGCCCGGTACCGTTTGCCGGGGCGCCCGGGCGGCGTCGCCCACCTGGCCGGCCTCCGGAGAGACGCTGCGTACGTCGTCGCCCACCGGCTCGACCTCCGGAGAGCCGCGGTGGATGGGCTTCCTCTCCTGGTCCGTTGGGGGGGGGGGAGTAGGTCAGGCCGGGATAAATCCCTGGCCTGAAATTTGCGATGGAGGTATGTGGAGGTGAGGGGGCTGAGAGAGCACCCTCACCTGCTATAGAGGATCAATCAGCACAGGTGAGAGCTGTTAGCTGATTGGTCCTCATGCTTAAAAGGCAGCGTCGGCGCTGCCTCAGGACTCAGAACTCAGGAAGGAACTCAGAAAGACTGAGGCTCCAGAGACTGACGGGGCCACTGAAGTCTGGGCCCTCTGTTAGTGACGGGGCCACTGAAGTCTGGGCCCCTCTGTTAGTGACGGGGCCACTGAAGTCTGGGCCCCTCTGTTAGTGACGGGGCCACTGAAGTCGGGCCCCTCTGTTAGTGACGGGGCCACTGAAGTCTGGGCCCCTCTGTTAGTGACGGGGCCACTGAAGTCAGGCCCCTCTGTTAGTGACGGGGCCACGGAAGACGGGAACCTCTGTTAGTGACGGGGTCACTGAAGTCTGGGCCCTCTGTTAGTGACGGGGCCACTGAAGTATGGGCCCCTCTGTTAGTGACGGGGCCACTGAGGTCTGGAACCTCTGATAGTGACGGGGTCACTGAAGTCAGGCCCCTCTGTTAGTGACGGGGCCACGGAAGTCAGGCCCCTCTGTTAGTGACGGGGCCACGGAAGTCGGGAACCTCTGTTAGTGACGGGGTCACTAAAGTCTGGGCCCCTCTGTTAGTGACGGGGCCACTGAAGTCAGGCCCCTCTGTTAGTGACGGGGCCACGGAAGTCGGGAACCTTGGTTAGTGACGGGGTCACTGAAGTCTGGGCCCCTCTGTTAGTGACGGGGCCACTGAAGTCAGGCCCCTCTGTTAGTGACGGGGCCACTGAAGTCTGGGCCCCTCTGTTAGTGACAGGGCCACTGAAGTCTGGAACCTCTGATAGTGACGGGGTCACTGAAGTCGGGCCCCTCCGTTAGTGACGGGGCCACTGAAGTCTGGGCCCCTCTGTTAGTGACGGGGTCACTGAAGTCGGGCCCCTCCGTTAGTGACGGGGCCACTGAAGTCGGGCCCCTCTGTTAGTGACGGGGCAACTGAAGTCTGGGCCCCTCCGTTAGTGACGGGGCCACTGAAGTCGGGCCCCTGAAGTCGGGCCCCTCTGTTAGTGACGGGGCCACTGAAGTCTGGGCCCCTCTGTTAGTGACGGGTCACTGAAGTCGGGCCCCTCTGTTAGTGACGGGGCCCCTGAAGTCTGGGCCCCTCTGTTAGTGACGGGTCACTGAAGTCGGGCCCCTCTGTTAGTGACGGGGCCACTGAAGTCGGGCACCTCCGTTAGTGACGGGGCCACTGAAGTCTGGCCCCTCTGTTAGTGACGGGGCCACTGAAGTCGGGCACCTCCGTTAGTGACGGGGCCACTGAAGTCGGGCCCTTCTGTTAGTGACGGGGCCACTGAAGTCGGGCACCTCCGTTAGTGACGGGGCCACTGAAGTCTGGGCCCCTCTGTTAGTGACGGGGCCACTGAAGTCTGGGCCCTCTGTTAGTGACGGGTCACTGAAGTCGGGCCCCTCTGTTAGTGACGGGGCCACTGAAGTCTGGGCCCCTCTGTTAGTGACGGGGCCACTGAAGTCTGGGCCCTCTGTTAGTGACGGGGCCACTGAAGTCGGGCCCCTCTGTTAGTGACGGGTCACTGAAGTCTGGGCCCCTCTGTTAGTGACGGGGCCACTGAAGTCGGGCCCCTCTGTTAGTGACGGGGCCACTGAAGTCTGGGCCCCTCTGTTAGTGACGGGGCCACTGAAGTCGGGCCCCTCCGTTAGTGACGGGGCCACTGAAGTCTGGGCCCCTCTGTTAGTGACGGGGCCACTGAAGTCTGGGCCCTCTGTTAGTGATGGGGCCACTGAAGTCGGGCCCCTCTGTTAGTGACGGGGTCACTGAAGTCTGGGCCCCTCTGTTAGTGACGGGGCCACTGAAGTCGGGCCCCTCCGTTAGTGACAGGGCCACTGAAGTCTGGGCCCTCTGTTAGTGATGGGGCCACTGAAGTCGGGCCCCTCTGTTAGTGACGGGGCCACTGAAGTCTGGGCCCCTCTGTTAGTGACGGGGCCACTGAAGTCTGGGCCCTCTGTTAGTGACGGGGCCACTGAAGTCTGGGCCCCTCTGTTAGTGACGGGGCCACTGAAGTCGGGCCCCTCCGTTAGTGACGGGGCCCCTGAAGTCTGGGCCCCTCCGTTAGTGAAAGGGTCACTGAAGTCTGGGCCCCTCTGTTAGTGACGGGGCCACTGAAGTCTGGGCCCCTCTGTTAGTGACGGGGCCACTGAAGTCTGGGCCCCTCTGTTAGTGACGGGGCCACTGAAGTCTGGGCCCCTCCGTTAGTGAAGGGGCCACTGAAGTCTGGGCCCCTCTGTTAGTGATGGGGCCACTGAAGACTGGGCCCTCCGTTAGTGACGGGGCAACTGAAGTCTGGAACCTCTGATAGTGACGGGGTCACTGAAGTCGGGCCCCTCCGTTAGTGACGGGGCCACTGAAGTCTGGGCCCCTCCGTTAGTGACGGGGCCACTGAAGTCGGGCCCCTGAAGTCGGGCCCCTCTGTTAGTGACGGGGCCACTGAAGTCTGGGCCCCTCTGTTAGTGACGGGTCACTGAAGTCGGGCCCCTCTGTTAGTGACGGGGCCCCTGAAGTCTGGGCCCCTCTGTTAGTGACGGGTCACTGAAGTCGGGCCCCTCTGTTAGTGACGGGGCCACTGAAGTCTGGGCCCCTCTGTTAGTGAAAGGGTCACTGATGTCGGGCCCCTCTGTTAGTGACGGGGCCACTGAAGTCTGGACCCCTCTGTTAGTGAAAGGGTCACTGAAGTCGGGCCCCTCCGTTAGTGACGGGGCCACTGAAGTCTGGGCCCCTCTGTTAGTGAAAGGGTCACTGAAGTCGGGCCCCTCCGTTAGTGACGGGGCCACTGAATTCGGGCCCCTCTGTTAGTGACGGGGCCACTGAAGTCGGGCACCTCCGTTAGTGACGGGGCCACTGAAGTCTGGGCCCCTCTGTTAGTGACGGGGCCACTGAAGTCTGGGCCCCTCTGTTAGTGACGGGGTCACTGAAGTCTGGGCCCCTCTGTTAGTGACGGGGCCACTGAAGTCGGGCCCCTCTGTTAGTGACGGGGCCACTGAAGTCTGGGCCCCTCTGTTAGTGACGGGGCCACTGAAGTCTGGGCCCCTCTGTTAGTGACGGGGCCACTGAAGTCGGGCCCCTCTGTTAGTGACGGGGCCACTGAAGTCTGGCCCCTCCGTTAGTGACGGGGCCACTGAATTCGGGCCCCTCTGTTAGTGACGGGGCCACTGAAGTCGGGCACCTCCGTTAGTGACGGGGCCACTGAAGTCTGGGCCCCTCTGTTAGTGACGGGGCCACTGAAGTCTGGGCCCTCTGTTAGTGACGGGTCACTGAAGTCGGGCCCCTCTGTTAGTGACGGGGTCACTGAAGTCTGGGCCCCTCTGTTAGTGACGGGGCCACTGAAGTCGGGCCCCTCTGTTAGTGACGGGGCCACTGAAGTCTGGGCCCCTCTGTTAGTGACGGGGCCACTGAAGTCTGGCCCCTCCGTTAGTGACGGGGCCACTGAAGTCTGGGCCCCTCTGTTAGTGACGGGGCCACTGAAGTCGGGCCCCTCCGTTAGTGACGGGGCCACTGAAGTCTGGGCCCCTCTGTTAGTGACGGGGCCACTGAAGTCTGGGCCCCTCTGTTAGTGACGGGTCACTGAAGTCTGGGCCCCTCTGTTAGTGACGGGGTCACTGAAGTCTGGGCCCCTCTGTTAGTGACGGGGCCACTGAAGTCGGGCCCCTCCGTTAGTGACGGGGCCACTGAAGTCTGGGCCCCTCTGTTAGTGACGGGTCACTGAAGTCTGGAACCTCTGTTAGTGACGGGGCCACTGAAGTCTGGGCCCCTCTGTTAGTGACGGGGCCACTGAAGTCTGGGCCCCTCTGTTAGTGACGGGTCACTGAAGTCTGGGCCCCTCTGTTAGTGACGGGTCACTGAAGTCTGGAACCTCTGTTAGTGACGGGGCCCCTGAAGTCTGGGCCCCTCTGTTAGTGACGGGGCCACTGAAGTCTGGGCCCCTCTGTTAGTGACGGGTCACTGAAGTCTGGGCCCCTCTGTTAGTGACGGGGCCACTGAAGTCTGGGCCCCTCTGTTAGTGACGGGGCCACTGAAGTCGGGCCCCTCCGTTAGTGACGGGGCCACTGAAGTCTGGGCCCCTCTGTTAGTGATGGGGCCACTGAAGTCTGGGCCCCTCTGTTAGTGATGGGGCCTCTGAAGTCGGGCCCCTCTGTTAGTGACGGGGCCACTGAAGTCTGGGCCCCTCTGTTAGTGACGGGGCCACTGAAGTCTGGGCCCCTCTGTTAGTGACGGGGCCACTGAAGTCGGGCCCCTCCGTTAGTGACGGGGCCACTGAAGTCTGGGCCCCTCTGTTAGTGACGGGGCCACTGAAGTCGGGCCCCTCCGTTAGTGACGGGGCCACTGAAGTCTGGGCCCCTCTGTTAGTGACGGGGCCACTGAAGTCTGGGCCCCTCTGTTAGTGACGGGTCACTGAAGTCTGGGCCCCTCTGTTAGTGACGGGGTCACTGAAGTCTGGGCCCCTCTGTTAGTGACGGGGCCACTGAAGTCGGGCCCCTCCGTTAGTGACGGGGCCACTGAAGTCTGGGCCCCTCTGTTAGTGATGGGGCCACTGAAGTCTGGGCCCCTCTGTTAGTGATGGGGCCTCTGAAGTCGGGCCCCTCTGTTAGTGACGGGGCCACTGAAGTCTGGGCCCCTCTGTTAGTGACGGGGCCACTGAAGTCTGGGCCCCTCTGTTAGTGACGGGGCCACTGAAGTCTGGGCCCCTCTGTTAGTGACGGGGCCCCTGAGGTCTGGCCCCTCCATTAGTGACTTTTCGTATATTTGACGTTACTTTGTGTCTTTGAAGTTGAACAGTTGGTTTCACTTGTTGTCTTTGATGTGAAGTTGAATCAACTTATTTTATTTGAATGATCCTAATAATTCCAGTTGTTAGTAAACAGCTTGGTGAAGAACACAGGTCATTATCCGTCCTGTGAGGACTCTGATTGGTCTCTGTGGTCTCTGTGTCTCGTGTGAAGACGCCTCAGGGACAAACATGTTGATGAGCCTCAGTGACCTTTGACCTGAGGGACAGTCGCAGCCTCTGTGGGATCAACTTCAGCCGAGTTCACTTTAATAACAATAATCAACAAGCTCCGTGAACACAAGTTTTCATCAGCTGATGAAGAAGAAGAAGAAGAAGAAGAAGAAGGAGATACCGACTGTCGACCTCATTCACAATAAGACTTTACTCCAATTATGATGTTTACATGAGTTGCTAACAGTAAATTCCATTTATATTCCTGGTGACATATGATACTTATACATACGACTTCAAACTTATACATAACAATAAAAGCGTCAGCTAAATGTAATGTAATGTAATTATAACAACAGGACATGAACTAAGAAAACATTCTTGAGTCCAGAGTCCAGATCCATGACTCAGTCCACACAAGCAGTTCTTCATTATTATTATTGATATTATTATGAATAATAATAATCATATTATCATCATCATCATCATTATTATTATTATTGTCTGATATCTGATTTAAACTGAATGAAGGTTCCATTCTCTCTGCTCTGTTCCCATCATGCTCTCTGCTGAGTTCCCATCATGCTCTCTGCTCTGTTCCCATCATGCTCTCTGCTCTGTTCCCATCATGCTCTCTGCTGAGTTCCCATCATGCTCTCTGCTCTGTTCCCATCATGCTCTCTGCTCTGTTCCCATCATGCTCTCTGCTGTGTTCCCTTCATGCTCTCTGCTGAGTTCCCATCATGCTCTCTGCTCTGTTCCCATCATGCTCTCTGCTGAGTTCCCATCATGCTCTCTGCTCTGTTCCCATCATGCTCTCTGCTGAGTTCCCATCATGCTCTCTGCTCTGTTCCCATCATGCTCTCTGCTCTGTTCCCATCATGCTCTCTGCTGAGTTCCCATCATGCTCTCTGCTCTGTTCCCATCATGCTCTCTGCTCTGTTCCCATTATGCTCTCTACTGAGTTCCCATCATGCTCTCTGCTCTGTTCCCATCATGCTCTCTGCTGAGTTCCCATCATGCTCTCTGCTGAGTTCCCATTATGCTCTCTACTGAGTTCCCATCATGCTCTCTGCTCTGTTCCCATCATGCTCTCTGCTGAGTTCCCATTATGCTCTCTGCTGAGTTCCCATCATGCTCTCTGCTCTGTTCCCATCATGCTCTCTGCTCTGTTCCCATCATGCTCTCTGCTGTGTTCCCTTCATGCTCTCTGCTGAGTTCCCATCATGCTCTCTGCTCTGTTCCCATCATGCTCTCTGCTGAGTTCCCATCATGCTCTCTGCTCTGTTCCCATCATGCTCTCTGCTGAGTTCCCATCATGCTCTCTGCTGAGTTCCCATCATGCTCTCTGTTGAGTTCCCATCATGCTCTCTGCTCTGTTCCCATCATGCTCTCTGCCGAGTTCCCATCATGCTCTCTGCCGAGTTCCCATCATGCTCTCTGTTGAGTTCCCATTATGCTCTCTGCCGAGTTCCCATCATGCTCTCTGCTCTGTTCCCATTATGCTCTCTGCCGAGTTCCCATCATGCTCTCTGCCGAGTTCCCATCATGCTCTCTGTTGAGTTCCCATTATGCTCTCTGCCGAGTTCCCATCATGCTCTCTGCTCTGTTCCCATTATGCTCTCTGCCGAGTTCCCATTATGCTCTCTGCCGAGTTCCCATCATGCTCTCTGCCGAGTTCCCATCATGCTCTCTGCCGAGTTCCCATCATGCTCTCTGCTCTGTTCCCATTATGCTCTCTGCTCTGTTCCCATCATGCTCTCTGCTCTGTTCCCATCATGCTCTCTGCTCTGTCGCCGCTGGGGAGGACTTGGGCTCCGGCCTGAAGTAAGAGGACAGAGAGAATCAAGAGAGGAGGACAGAGTAGAAAGGAGACAGTCTGTGGCAGAGTTAGGATGCATGAGTGAGAAGGAGTCAGTGGAAGGGAGATAAACCAGAGGAGGAGGGAGAGAAGGAGAGAGGAGGTCAGAGAGGAGGGAGAGAGGGAGAGAGGAGGGAGAGAGGAGGAGGGAGAGAGGAGGTCAGAGAGGAGGGAGAGAGGGAGAGAGGAGGTCAGAGAGGAGGACAGAGAGGAGGTCAGAGAGGAGGGAGAGAGGAGGAGGGAGAGAGGGAGAGAGGAGGAGGGAGAGAGGGAGAGAGGAGGTCAGAGAGGAGGGAGAGAGGAGGAGGGAGAGAAGGAGCAGGTACAGAGTCTGTTGATGTGGTCGGGTTGTCAGCTTGAGAGAGTCAGAGATAAAGAAGTGGTCAGAGACATGAAGTAGGATGACAGTGAGGTTAGAGGTAGAGCAGTTTCTGGAAAGACTGAGCGAGAGAGCAAAGGAAGAAAGTAAAAGTAAGAGGTCAGATGACTTCTCTGTCTGGATGTTGAAGTCACCCAGAAGGATAAGTGGAGGCCCATTTTCTGAGAAGTTTGAGAGGAGGACGTCTAATTCCTCCAAGAAAACTCCCAAAGGACCTGGTGGACGGGAGAGAACCACAATGGTTAATTGTACCAGATGAGTAACTGTCACAGCATGAAATTCAAAAGACAGTGGGGTAAAGAGTGGCAGCGGGTAGAGAGAAAAACTCCATTTGCGGGAGATGAGTAAACCTGAACCACCAGCCCTACCAGTGGGTCTGGGTGTGTGGGTGAGAGCAGCTGGGGGGGGGGGGGGGGGATGTGTTGTCCGGTGTGATCAAACTCTCGGTGAGAGCGAGGAAGTCAAGCGATGCTGGGTAGCAAAGCCAGAGATGAAGTCTGTCTTGCAGGAAGCTGACTGGCAGTTCCAGAGGCCCCCTGTGGCAAGGTGTTGGGTATGTGTGGAACGGGGGGGGGGTAGATAGGAGAGGAAAGGTTACGGTAATGGTGTGAACGAGTGCGAGGCCTATAGTGTCTACGAGTAGATCTGGGAACAGGGACGGAAAGTAAACACATATTCAAATAAAAGGAAACAGAGCAGCGTTATAAACCCCTCCCCCGAAGACTCCAACGAAAGACTCCTTTGTCTTCGTCCTCCTTTGTCTTCGTCCTCCGAGTCTTCATAAGATGCTTCAAACAATTCCTGGTTTTACACCAGAGTCGACGATGATTGGCTACAGCTGTGCTGACCACACCCCCTGCTCATGAGTCAATCAGGCACCAGGTGGTAAAGGCCCAGCAACAGAAACTCAGCAGAGTTCAACACAAGAGAAACTTAATCAGTGAGTTTCACAAAATCTCCTAATTTACCAAAAACTGATTCTGGACAAAGTCTATTTACCTCAAAGGTAGAAAGTAAATAGAACTTAGTCCTGAACAGAATTGGAATAAAAGTCAAGCACTTTAACTCGAACGGGTTCTCTTTAACTCTCAATCACTTGAGTGAAACAAAGTCCTCATCCAATTCAAGGTAAGACCAAACAGTACAAACTAGTAATCTAGTTCACCTAAGACAGCAGATACAATAGTAATCTATTTATAGAGGATTTGCTTCATTTGGTTGCCATGGTGACATCATGATGGTATCACTAGCAGCATCAGCACCTTCAGGCGCAGTACTCCACAGTAGTACAGTTTCCAGTACTACAGTACTCCACAGTACTACAGCACTACAATACTTCAGTACTCTACAGTACTACAGTAATCCACAGTACTAGTTTCCAGTACTTCACAATATTACAGTACTCCACAGTACTACAGTACTCCACTAGTTCAAATGCACCAAATGAACGTCCTCGTGGTTCAAACATTATATCATCGGCGGTGAAGACTGCAGTTTCTTCTTCTTCTTCTTCTTCTTCTTCTTCTTCTACTGTTTAATTGTGTCTCTACTTCCTGTGATTGGTCCAAAAGTCCAAACTATCCAACAAAGTGTTTTCACTGCAAACCAACAGAACCAGGTTCAGTTTGATCCAGACCCAGAACACCTCTTCTGGTCTGAGTGTTGGACCAAGAACCAAAGTATGAACGAGTCCTCTCTTTGTAACTGGAGGCAAAAATCTCATGAACCTTATTTCCAGTAAAAGTATAATTCAAATACACAAATATTATAAGAGAATAATAGAAATATGTTTATTAAAAGATCAGCTCAGAGTGAACATGTATAATATGTTTCTAAAGTTAAATATGTTGTCAACCCATCAGCTTGTGTTTCTACAAATGTTAAAAATACATTAGGGCCTATATTCTTTTGTTAATGAGGTCACTCTGTGGACGGCCCCTCAGCCAGAACTGTTAAAAGAAGATGTTTCAGAGCTTCAGCTCAGTTTGGACGAGCAGCAGGTGAACGTCACGATTCACTTCACGTCTGTGATTTGAAATCAGATCCTCTGTTTTCTAGATAATGTTTTTCTTTACTGAGCCGAGCCGGAATATCCTGAATGTGTTTGATTCTGCACACGAGCGTGCGTTTTCTTTTGTTTTCACTTCTTCATGAAGCAAAAGAATCGTGATGAACTCCTCCCGAGTTTCTTATTTCACTCTGGCTGCTTATGTGGACTCTGGACTGTTGAGATACTTGTTCTTCATGCTGGTCCTGTCGTTGTACTTGTTGATCCTTTGTGCCAACGTGCTGCTGATTGTCGTTATCTGTATGAACAGAAGTCTACATGAACCTATGTACGTGTTTCTGTGCAGCCTGTTTGTAAATGAACTGTATGGTAGCACAGGGTTGTTTCCTTTGCTCCTGGTTCAGATTCTCTCAGACGTTCACACTGTTCCCGACGTCTTTTGTTTCCTGCAGAACTTCCTGTTGTACTCGTATGGAGGTGCAGAGTATTTAAACCTAGCCGTCATGTCTTATGATCGATACCTCGCTATATGTTGCCCTCTGCAGTACAACACACAAATGACAGTTAACAGGATTGCAATACTAATCAGTGTGACGTGGTTTTGTCCTTTACTTCTGTGTCTTGTTATGACGTCTTTGAGCAACTCTTTACAGCTGTGTGGAACCATAATTGAGAAAGTTTACTGTGACAACTTCTCCATAGTCAAACTGGCCTGTTCTGACACCACAGTCAACAACATCTATGGACTGTTTGTTAGTTCATTCTCTATATTTTGTCCTCTAATTCTCATTTTCTACTCCTACATCAAGATTCTGAAGATCTGTCTCTCTGGCTCCAAAGGGACGAGACAGAAAGCCGTCAGCACGTGTGCTCCTCACCTGGCCTCTCTGATCAACTTCTCATGTGGAGCTTGTTTTGAAATCATGCAGAGCAGATTTAACATGAAAACGTTACCCAATGTTTTGAGGATATTTTTATCCTTGTATTGGCTCACATGTCAGCCGCTGCTCAACCCGTTAGTCTACGGACTGACTCTGTCCAAAATGCGCATCATATGTAAAAGTCTGGTTTTTGCTGAAATGTGATTTCAACAGTGACTGAAAACACGTGTGTGGTTGATTCAGGTCAAAACGTTTCTGAGCTGATTCCGTAGTTAATGATTAATAAGAGTGAATTAATGTTGTTTTCTTAGAAACAGGGTTTGAAATATAATGAAACAAACAAACAAAAAACAATAAACCTTTTGCTGTCTTGGACTGGGCTGCAGTTTCCTGCTCGTCCTAAACCTTCTGCTGCTGCTGTTACACATACTCTGCTCAGTATCTGTCATACATGTATTTAAAATACGTATTTGACATATTTGATAAACATTGATTCGGTTTAAGTTATATTATCTTTATTGTCCCACAAGAGGAAATTTGTTATGCAGCAAAGAGACAGAAACACAGAAACAACATCATCAGCCTCCACAATAGAAACACATTTCAGAAAGTGACAGGAAATGGAAAATACCACAGACAATTATGCAAAACACATTTTCAAGAAAGTACTTTTTTTTCAGAAAAAAAACTGTTAACACTCGGGATCAAACCGATCCTGTAATTTCAGCCCGAGGGCAAACCCCTGTGGAGGAGGATTCATATTTTGAATCAAAATACTTTAGTGTTCTGTATTTTTGTTGTTTAAAAAAAACTTTAAAATACTTTCTGTGAGACGTGATGATTCATAAACATGAGAATCACTGCTTGAAGCCTCTGATTAGTGTCTGGAGAGAGAGAGAGAGAGAGAGAGAGAGACAGAGAGAGAGAGAGAGAGAGACAGAGAGAGAGAGAGAGAGAGAGAGAGGGAGAGAGGGAGAGGGAGAGAGAGAGAGAGACAGAGAGAGAGAGAGAGAGAGAGAGAGAGAGAGAGAGAGAGAGAGAGAGACAGAGAGAGAGAGAGAGAGAGAGAGAGAGAGAGAGAGAGAGAGACAGAGAGAGAGAGAGAGAGAGAGCGAGAGAGAGAGAGAGAGCTACATGTCTCACACACACACGGAGTTTAAAAATGAAGGACCAGTGAACCGTCCTCCTCTACTGAACATAGAACCTGTCTGATCCCCCACTGACACTTGAAAGCTTCCAGGTTACTGGTCCGGCTGTAGAAGGCGTGTTCCACTCTCAGGTGAGCTGCTACCAAACCTTCGAAGCACTTCTCCACATCTGTCCAGCCTTCAACCAACATCTGGTTCTTCCTGCTCTTCCAGGTGGCCAGTTTAGCCAAGCAGGAAGTTGACCAGGACGAGTGTTGCTCTGTTTCCTTTGTGGTATTTAGGCCCAAAAACAAACAACGAGAGAGAAAAGTTCTCCCCCAGAGCCTCCACCCACTGCTGCAGTAATCTAAATAAAACCTCTAGTCCAGGACAAGTCACCACCAGGTGCTCTACCGTCTCCCTATCACCACAGAAACCACATCCCTCCCCAGTGCTCGGGTCCAGGTGAGCTCTGTGTCTGTTTGTAGCTAAAGCTCCATGTATAATCCTCCACTGGAGGTCACCCACCCGTTTCTCAACAGGAGGTTTATACAGGACCCTCCACCTGCCTTCGGGGGGGCAGCCTGCAGCAAAATCCTCAGTCCACCTCGTCTCCTTGACTCCAGCCAGAGAGCGAAGGTTCAGCACCTTCACACAGCTGACATAAAGCTGCTTCTTCCCACAAGAGCTGAAACTACCCAGCACCGGTGTTTTGAAGGAAAGAAGCAGTCCACTCTCCTCTCGCCACCCGTCAGCAGCAGGGCTGACGATCAGAGAGGGAAACAGGTACTCACAGTCATCATCCCATTGGTCAGCTAGAGTACGATTTTCAGCAAACGCTCTCAGTGGCACAGACAGGGACTGCAACACTTCCTCCACGATCCTCTTCAGAACTCTGGAGGACCTGATGTTGGTGACGTCACAGAGTGTTTCCCAGGATGTCTTTGTGAGGTGGCCCAGTTTGATGATGCCAGCCTCAATAAACGTATTCCTTAACGTTGTAGAGGAAAAGGTGTCGGTTCTCAGGAAGTCATTGTGGAAGAGCGGCTCCTCAAACAGCCATATCCCCGGTCTGGGGTCAGGAGTCCACTTGACCTCCAGCGTCTGCCAGGCGTTCACCACCGAGCTGTAGAACGGTGTCAGTCCAGTCAGGTCAGCTTCAGTTGATGAGATTAGAAATAACTGTTTGTCCAGCCCCAGCCGGCCAGCTTGTCTGAGCAGCAGACGAGCAGGAGCCAACCAGCAGAGACCACAGCCGTACAGCAACTTCTGGACACAATGTCAATGAGACCCTGACCTCCCTCTGCCACAGGGAGATACAGGGCCGCTGCCCTCAGCCAGTGCTGACCAGACCAGAAGAACTTCACCAGGCGACGCTGCACATCTTCAACCAGACCTGGAGGTGGCACCAAAACAATAAGTCTGTGCCAAAGAGACGAGGCGACCAAGTTATTCACTATCAGAACTCTTCCCCTGTAGGACAGATAAGGTAGCAACCATTTCCATTTAGACAACTTCGCTTCCACCTTTTCCAGCACCCCCTCCCAGTTCTGCCTTTGAAAGCCCTCACAGGCTGGAACACCAAATTTGTCTTTGTGTATTTTAATAGGGGCTTTCTGCAGAAAGGATCAACACAGAGAGTCACAGGGATCTCGGAGTGAAGATGGAGAACAGTCAAATGCAAGGATCTTATATAGGAGAACTAAGGCTGTCTCTCTGAGCCAGTTCAGACTGGTTCTGTAGGCGCAGTTTGAGAAAAGAATCAAAACACAGAAATCTGATTTACATATGTTTCCTTTGGAGATAGAGCAGACATACATTCAGTTCTTTGGAGAGTAAATAAGTGATAAAAAGGTCATAAAGGTTTCAGGTCATAAAAGTCTTTAGACAGGTCTGCAAAAACTTACTTTTCAACTACAAAATAGTTTTCAACCACACTTAGTTATTTTTCCACTACACTTCCTAGATGGACTCCTAGAACTTTTAATCCATCCCTTCCCCACCGGAGACTTCCAGGAAGACCAGGCTCAGTCCCCGGGCTCCACTGACCCATTAAAAACCCCTCACTCTTCAGCCAGTTGACTCTGGCTGAAGAGGCTCTCCCAGACTTTCCTGAAGTGGCTGGACATCATGCTGGTCATGGATAAAAACATTAACATCATCAGCATAAGCTGAGACGACCACAGGAGGGTTGTGAGCCAGCCCCGGCAGAGAGAGACCCCTCAGCCTGCTCCTCAACCTGCACAGAAGAGGCTCGATGGCGATGCTGTACAGTTGTCCTGAGATGGGGCAGCCCTGCCTGATGCCTCTCGTGACGGGCACAGGACAGCTCAGCCCTCCCCCCACCTTCACCACACAGCTAGCCCCACTATACAGCAGCTTGACCCAGGACAGGAACCCCCCCCGAACACCAAAAGCCTGCAAGGTTGAAAATAAAAAATCGTGATCCACACGGTCAAAGGCTTTTTCTTGATCAATTGAAATAATACCCACATTTACATTATATAATTTACACACATCACACACATCTCTTATTAAAAACAGATTGTCCAGCATGGATCTGTCAGGCACACAGTAACATTGATCTGGGTTGATCAGCTGTTCGATGCAGGTCTTCAGTCTGTTGGATAAAACCTTGGAGAGGATCTTATAGTCTGTGCATAAATGGGTCTCCAGTTCTTTAAAAGGCTAAGATCTCCCTTCTTAGGCAGCAGAGAGAGAACTGCGCGTCTACAGGAAGTAGGAAGTGTCCCTTTTTTAAAACACTCTTTAAAAATGTCTAAAATGTCTCGTCCCAAAACACCCCAGAAATGTTTTTAAAAATCTGAAGGTAATCCATCCACTCCAGGGGCCTTTCCGGACGCCATCTGCGACACAGGTCAGCTCCTCTAAGGTGATGTCAGAGTTTAATGTATCCTGTTCTTCAGGACTCAGCTGAGGAAGTCCTTCTAGCAGCTTTGCAGCAGAGTCCACATCACAGTGAACCGCTCTGAACAGCTCTGAGTAGAACTCTACTGCATGCTTCCTCATCCCAGCCGGTTCTGTGGTCACTTCTCCGTCTGGGAGCCGCAGAGACACCATCTGTTTCCTCCGAGCCACCGACTTCTCTAAGTTAAAGAAGAAGGTGGTTGGAGCGTCCATATCATGTAACTGACTGAATGAACTTTCCAATGTCTTGAAAAAAATCTCTCACATTCACTGTTTTCCCAAATGTTTCATCCAGGAAAATGTTAATCTCCTCCAGAGAATACAAATCAATGCTCTGAGAAGCGCTTCCTACAACTGACCCAGTTTCAGAGTCAGAGTCCACGTCCATGTCAGCATCCTCATCTTCACCATGACAACCAGCAGGCCTCTGTTCAGCAGGGCAGTCCTCAGCATCTTTATTCTGCCCAGTCCTGACCACAGAGCCACCGGGCACCGGGCCGCTAACACCCGCATCCCCGACCACAGAGGCACCGGGCACCGGGCCGCTAACACCTGCATCCCCGACCACAGAGCCACCGGGCACCAAGCCGCTAACACCCACATCCCCAACAACAGAGCCACCGGGCACCGGGCCTCTAACACCCGCATCCCCGACCACAGAGCCACCGGCCACCGGGCCGCTAACACCCACATCCCCGACCACAGAGCCACCGGGCACCGGGCCGCTAACACCCGCATCCCTGACCACAGAGCTACCGGGCACCGGGCCGCTAACACCCGCATCCCTGACCACAGAGCCACCGGGCACCGGGCCACTAACACCCGCATCCCCGACCACAGAGCCACCAGGCACCGGGCCGCTAACACCCACATCCCCGACCACAGAGCCACCGGGCACCAGGCCGCTAACACCCACATCCCCAACAACAGAGCCACCGGGCACCGGGCCTCTAACACCCGCATCCCCGACCACAGAGCCACCAGGCACCGGGCCGCTAACACCCACATCCCCGACCACAGAGCCACCGGCCACCGGGCCGCTAACACCCGCATCCCCAACCACAGAGCCACCGGCCACCGGGCCGCTAACACCAGCATCCCCGACCACAGAGCCACCGGGCACCGGGCCGCTAACACCCGCATCCCCGACCACAGAGCCACCGGGCACCGGGCCGCTAACACCCACATCCCCAACAACAGAGCCACCGGGCACCGGGCCTCTAACACCCGCATCCCCGACAACAGAGCCACCGGCCACCGGGCCGCTAACACCCGCATCCCCAACAACAGAGCCACCGGCCACCGGGCCGCTAACACCCGCATCCCCAACCACAGAGCCACCGGCCACCGGGCCTCTAACACCCGCATCCCCAACCACAGAGCCACCGGCCACCGGGCCGCTAACACCAGCATCCCCACCACAGAGCCACTGGGCACCGGGCCGCTAACACCCGCATCCCCAACCACAGAGCCACCGGGCACCGGGCCTCTAACACCCGCATCCCCGACAACAGAGCCACCGGGCACCGGGCCTCTAACACCCGCATCCCCGACAACAGAGCCACCGGCCACCGGGCCGCTAACACCCGCATCCCCAACCACAGAGCCACCGGCCACCGGGCCTCTAACACCCGCATCCCCAACCACAGAGCCACCGGCCACCGGGCCGCTAACACCAGCATCCCCGACCACAGAGGCACCGGGCACCGGGCCGCTAACACCCGCATCCCCGACAACAGAGCCACCGGGCACCGGGCCTCTAACACCCACATCCTCGACAACAGAGCCACCGGGCACCGGGCCGCTAACACCCGCATCCCCGACAACAGAGCCACCGGGCACCGGGCCGCTAACACCCGCATCCACAACCACAGAGCCACCGGGCACCGGGCCTCTAACACCCGCATCCCCGACAACAGAGCCACCGGGCACCGGGCCTCTAACACCCACATCCCTGACAACAGAGCCACCGGCCACCGGGCCGCTAACACCCGCATCCCCAACCACAGAGCCACCGGCCACCGGGCCGCTAACACCAGCATCCCCGACCACAGAGCCACCGGGCACCGGGCCGCTAACACCCGCATCCCCGACCACAGAGCCACCGGGCACCGGGCCGCTAACACCCGCATCCCCGACCACAGAGCCACCGGGCACCGGGCCGCTAACACCCACATCCCCGACAACAGAGCCACCGGCCACCGGGCCGCTAACACCCGCATCCCCAACCACAGAGCCACCGGCCACAGGGCCGCTAACACCAGCATCCCCGACCACAGAGCCACGGGGCACCGGGCCGCTAACACCCGCATCCCCGACCACAGAGCCACGGGGCACCGGGCCGCTAACACCCGCATCCCCGACCACAGAGCCACTGGCCACCGGGCCGCTAACACCCGCATCCCCAACCACAGAGCCACCGGCCACCTAACACCCGCATCCCCAACAACAGAGCCACCGGCCACCGGGCCGCTAACACCCGCATCCCCAACCACAGAGCCACCGGCCACCGGGCCGCTAACACCCGCATCCCCAACAACAGAGCCACCGGCCACCGGGCCGCTAACACCCGCATCCCCAACCACAGAGCCACCGGCCACCTAACACCCGCATCCCCAACCACAGAGCCACCGGCCACCGGGCCGATCTGTGGGGCTCAAAACACTTGATGTTCCCTGAGCTAGTGTAACCGGTCTATCCTTTGTGCCGGTTACTCTGCGTTGTGTGTCAGTTTGTGAAGTAGAAGACCGGCACAGGACTTTTATTGCTGCTGAATGTGCTCTGTTCAGTGTTTTAGCAGAAGAAAAAAAACAGCGTTGGTCATTCGTCTTCAGTACATGCCGCTCTCGGCCAGCTCCAATGCATTCACAGTACATTTACAAATCTTGCCTAATAGAAACAAAAAGGCCTATATAAGAAATAATAAATGCAAAAATACTTAAGGATTTATAAAAATAAATAACAAAACTATGATTTACAATTGTCTTTGAATGTATCACATTCACTCATACCACAGTCACACATCATGAAAAGATTCACATTTTCAATTTACAACAACAAGAGTCCTATGCAACAAAACTTACCTGTTCAGAGTTTCAGCAGAAGAAAAGAAACAGCGTTGGTCATTCGTCTTCAGTACATGCCCAACATAAAAAAATATACGGTTCAACAGGCGTATGCAACGGGTGAGAAATCCCCCTCAAATATCTTAAAGGACTATGAGTTCAGGTCAGTGATGTGTAAATCTAAAGAAATATGTGTTCACTCTAACAGCCCCATCCCTTCCCGTAACCTCACAGACCAGGTTTCCTTAACTGGAAAAATAAACACATTTATTTTATCTAGACACAGAACTTATTTTCCCAGACAGTATAATAATAATAACAACATTCGTTTGGAGTGAGTCTTCAAGAGAATGTCCAGTGGCAGAATACTCATGGGAGGAGACCCGAGGGGAGGGGGAGGGAGAGCGTGGCGAGAGCCAAACACTTGAACCTGCCGTGCGAATCACCGTTCACCGTGGACTCCGACGCCGTCTTCTCGCTAAGACTCGCCAGCCGTCCTCCGGTTCTTCCTGACTTACAGCTTTACAGTTCGTTTCAAAAACTTCTCACAGGCTACTACACTGCGCTGCCGTCTTCACTTTGCAACTTTGCTCTGCCGGAAGTCCCGCCCCCCTCACGCTCTCCATACATGTTGTCTCTTCCCATTGGTCCAAGTCGGTCAGTCATGGGCTCAAATCTAACTCTGAGCAAAGTAATGACAGGAAAACGTGACCCTTCCCTCAGACGGCAGAATCTTTGGTTATGTTGGATCAGCGCAGAGCTCTCGTGCATATGCTTATGTCAGGGTCCTGTACCTGTAATTCCCGTAGCTCCTCCCAGCTGTGCCCGCAGATCTGGCTTCGCACCCTGGACTGAGTTGCTGAATGTGCCACTGACTCCGACTGCCTAACTTCGCCAGTGGGCCACAAGCAGGCACGCACTTCCTCTTCTTTTATAACTAGGAAATCCTTCTCTACATCCTCAACTTCAGGCTCTGCAGCCACTGGAATGCGAGACAACACGTCAGCGTTTTGGTTCATCCTGCCCGGCTTATAGTGCACCTCAAAATTTAACTCGGCCAACTGGGCCACCCATCTTTGTTCTACTGCACCGAGGTTTACCTCAGGGGGTTGTGGTCTGTAATGACAGAGAACTTAGCATACAGCAACAAGTCATGGAATTTTTCAGTGACTGCCCACTTTAGGGCAAGGAGCTCGAGTTTAAAGGCAATATAATTTCTGTCATTTCTTTCAGACCCCCGCGAACCCCTGCTGGCGAAGGCTATCACCCGCTCCACCCCTTCTTGTTTTTGACTCAGAACCGCCCCAAGACCTAAACCACTCCCATCTGTAATTACAATGAAGGGTAAGCTAAGGTCAGGATACGCAAGTATGGGAGGTGCCGTCAACACTCAGACTATCAAACGCCGCCTGGCACTCTTCGCTCCAGACAAATTGTGCTAATGGAGCCTTATCAGCACCCTTTTTTTCCTTCCCCATCAGTGCATGTAACGGCTTCGCCAATTGTGCGAAACCAGGGACAAATCACCTGTAATAAGACATGAAGCCCACGACCTGTCTGACTTCTTTTACAGAGCGGGTGACAGGCCAATCCTCCAGGGCCTTCACCTTCTCCATATCTACGCGCACCCGCTCAGCTGACACAACATGCCCGAGAAATTTGACTTCACTCCTGAGTAGGAAGCACTTTTGGGGCTTGAGTTTCAACCCATGTTCACGCAAGCGCCCAAATACAAGGTCTAACTTCACCAAGTGACTTTCAAAGTCCCTTGAAAATACCAGGACATCGTCTAGGTAGACCAACAGCACCTCGAAAGCCAAGTCACCCAGGACCGACCCCATTAGGCGCTGAAATGTCGCTGGGGCATTGCAGAGCCCGAAGGGCATGCGTGTCCATT
Organism: Hippoglossus hippoglossus; assembly: GCF_009819705.1. Classification (NCBI taxonomy): domain Eukaryota; kingdom Metazoa; phylum Chordata; class Actinopteri; order Pleuronectiformes; family Pleuronectidae; genus Hippoglossus; species Hippoglossus hippoglossus. Next base: position 336,956 of record NC_047163.1, read on the forward strand.
GGTACAACCCGAAAGGCGTGGTTACAGCGGTTTTCTCCTGGTCTTGCTCAGCTACAGCCACTTGGAAGTACCCCGCAGTCAAATCCAAGGAGGAGAAGACTTGTGCATGACCTAGGGCGTCCAGCGACTCTTCAACCCTAGGGAGTGGGTAGGCGTCTCGGTGCGTTACATTGTTGAGCTTCCTGTAATCACAACAAAAACGCACAGACCCATCTTTTTTCATTACCACAACTGCAGGTGAAGCCCATGGACTGCAGCTCTCCTTCAGCACACCCTGTGCGACCAGGTCTTGTACGTGCTGCTTGACTTCTTGAAAGATATGAGGCGGAATCCTGCGATGCCTTTGCTTGACGGGGTATGCCTCACCTGTTGGAATACAGTATGTGACCGTGGTAGTATGTCCATAGTCTCGGTCATTTTGTGAAAATGCAGCACGATGCTTCTCCAACAGCTGGTTAAGCTGATGTACTTGGTCTGAGGTAAGCCCCTGGAGATTGGCCTGTACAGGAACAGATAACGGCCCTGGTTCTTCCTGCTTAGACACAGCTCCCTTCTCGCCTGCCAGTGCTCTGACCCTAAGTTCACCCGCCACCTCTTCAAAGGCCACCACTTCTTTCGGCAGCACTTTCTGAGGTTTAGACAACTCAGCAACTCTTGCTCTTGGTGGCAAGATGACTGGCTTCTGACTTGGGTTCATCAGGCGCACTGGGACCTTACCACCCACCGTGTGCGCTAGAACATTGGCTACAAGCAGTCCAGAGGGTGTGTTGGCACTAGGGGAGGCCTCCACTAAGACCTGGCATTTCATTTTCGGAGGGATGCGGCAACGCCCTTCAATGACTATTTCCCTACAGGGGGGAATGACAACAGCCCGTCTACCAGCTACTTTAACGAAGCCTATCTTCCCATCACGGCCCCCAATTTGCTCCTCTTTCCCCATTTTTACAAGAATGCGCCGCAGGCTTGCGCTCTCAACCCGCTGCCCATGCCTGTCCATTCTCTGGACCCCCTCTAAGCCAACAAAGAGGTTGCGTAGTTCACCGAGCACATTCATTCCTAATATCCCAGCTGCCCCATCTTTACCATCAGCCATATCATCTCGCAGCACAAAGACGCATTTACCTTGAAGCTTCTTGCCAAAGCATTCAATGTCAGCATATAGACACCCGATTATGGGGATATCCAGTCCATTTGCAGCTGTTAATTTAACGCACTTTGCAGGCGACAGTGCTTTGCCCTTAAACAGCTTTTTGAAGTGCGTCTCAGACATTGTAGTCACTTCAGAGCCAGTATCCAAAAGGCAGCGGGTATTCACTCCATCGATGAGCACGTCTATAGTAAAGCAGTTGCCGAAGACACTCGGTGGGTTCACCACCTGCTCCATTTCCAGCTGGCCAAGAGGCAGTGTAGCAGGTCTGACAGACACCGTTCTAATGTTTGCCTGGGTCTGCCCGCTGGCTTGCTCTGGCCCTGCCGCGGTGGTCTTAGCTTGCCATGGTCTTCCTTGGCTCTGCTCACATGTTCGGCTCGTATGCCCAGGCCGTCCACAGGTATAACAAACTAGTCTACCCTCTTGGTCTCGCAGAGGTGGCCTTCTAACTTCCCCCTGTGGCAAAACACGCAGCTCTGTCCTTTGTAACGCTGTAAAGAGTTCATTCTGTCTTGTTGCGAGTTTCTGAATGGACTCGTGCAGCGACTGTAGTGATAAGGCAGGAGGAACACTTTCTGCAGTTGCTGCGCTGACTGTGCCCCGGTTGGGGTTCTCGGCTGGGACAGCTGAGGGGGCTTCTTCCTCTTCTGACCAGTCAATCGCAGCTTGCGTTAGCGCGCTGAACGTTGGAGTAGGCAATCCCTTGGCTTGCCGCTTCATCTCTCTGCGCAGAGAGTCGTCATACAACCCAAACACAAACTGTTCAGTAAGCACTGTATCTGAATTAGCAAGGCGGTCTGGGTCGCGTCGCTTCAACCTGCGAAGCTTTTCCTGGAGGTCATAGGCAAATGCCCTAATTTTGTCCCCTGCCACCTGTTTGCAGTCATATAATTCCCTTAGTCTTGTGCTTACAGGGGCTTTATCACCATAAACTTCCTCAAGAATTTCGAAAACAGACTTGATGTCTGTAGTGTTATCCTCTAACCTAAGCCTTACAGTAAGTTTAGCTTCCCCCTTCAGATGTTGTTTCACCAGTTCAACTTGGTCTTCTTGTGGAATCTTGCAAACTTTAAAGTATGCCTTCATTGAAGCTACCCACTCTTCTATGCATGGATCTTCATTACACTTGCTACCACTAAAATCTGTGCACTTTCTGTGTCTCTTTGTATGTAGACGGTGGGTTGGTTTTTCTGCTCAATAACCACTTTTGCCATAGCCAGTTCTTTGGTCACTCCTGGCCTGTTCCATAAGTATTGTTTGCCTGCTCATATGAGCAGATTGTTCAGCAAACTTTGTCTGAAGCTCTTCAAATTGCTTACGCAACTCACTCATTTCTTCTTATGTGTTCACTCTAACAGCCCCATCCCTTCCCGTAACCTCACAGACCAGGTTTCCTTAACTGGAAAAATAAACACATTTATTTGATCTAGACACAGAACTTATTTTCCCAGACAGTATAATAATAATAACATTCGTTTGGAGTGAGTCTTCAAGTACAATTACCATTCGGATTATGGAACGTATATTCTCACAGTAAACCTTCTCTTTGACACAATTCAGTTCAAACAACAAAATAGAACTTCAGTATACATTCGAATTTAGTATCACCAAACAGCGGCTAACCAAATATTACCTCAACACGTCATTTAAGTGCACTGCACCACGGTAGGCATTAAGTCCATATACCGCAATGATACTGTCCATAAAGTTTGTGCCGCTCACTTCGTTCTGTAAAGTCAGTCAATAGTGTCCATTTCACTTATCGTACACCCGGTAGGGGAGATGTTTCGCCGTAGCAGTAGCTGTAGCAGTCGCTGTAGCAGTAGCAGTAGCTAACGCCAAGCCCGGTGCTACCGTGGAGAATGTCCAGTGGCAGAATACTCACGGGAGGAGACCCGAGGGGAGGGGGAGGGAGAGCGTGGCGAGAGCCAAACACTTGAACCTGCCGTGCGAATCACCGTTCACCGTGGACTCCGACGCCGTCTTCTCGCTAAGACTCGCCAGCCGTCCTCCGGTTCTTCCTGACTTACAGCTTTACAGTTCGTTTCAAAAACTTCTCACAGGCTACTACACTGCGCTGCCATCTTCTCTTTGCAACTTTGCTCTGCCGGAAGTCCCGCCCCCCTCACGCTCTCCATACGTGTTGTCTCTTCCCATTGGTCCAAGTCGGTCAGTCATGGGCTCGTCACACGTAGTTCAGGACACAAAATGGCGAATGCCAACGCACATGCACAGAACCATAACACATGTTTGCTAGCTCGCTAAAACACTCTGAACTAACTGTGAAAATGAACCAGAAAATAAATGAAACGGCTCGACTGATATAATATTACAATGCAAATGAATCATTCTAAACACTTACATATACCTTCAGCTAAGAAATGGACACATTAGTGTCGCGCTGTACAAAATACGTACCGCTCTCGGCCAGCTCCAGTGCATTCTGACGAGAGCCGGGAAAATAAACACAATGTCCGCAAAGCGACCAATAGAGGGCGCCAGACCCACGTAAAACACCCAATACAATAAACAGCAATAATTAACAAAAGCTGAGGGATTTTTGGTGGAATGCAATATTAGTTTTAATACCTGCTACACTAGCATAGACCATATAGAACCCGTCCTCATGTTTGAGTTCAGGAACATGAACACCTGTCTCCGCAGAGATTGAACATGTCTCAGTTTTTAAAGCGCTTCAGCTCTTGCTCCAGCGCCTGGTTGGAGATAAACGGGGGGGACCCCGGACACAGTGACCCGGGTGGAAGGCACCGCCAGCGGGGACACCTCAGAAACACGGCGTAGGAGATGTTCCCGTGTCCCACCTGCTCCACCGGGCTGTCCTGCTGCGGTACCAGCCTCACTCCGTGTCTCAGAGACGGGGACAGCGGCCAAACGTAATAAATACACATAAATATTTAGGGGCCTGATATTTATTAGTACAAATACAAATATATATGTTATTCATCTTATTGATTCTTATAGCTGTAGCTCTTTTTGTTATTTTTAAAGAAAAAAGTAAACAAATGAAATAAAGGTTTATATATTTAACAGTGAATATCACAGATTTTTATATTGTAATATTAATATTTACTTTAGAATAAAAAGTACAAGAGACAACATTTTGCTTTAATCGTCTCATTCTTTACTTTTCTTTCTCCTCTCGTCGTAACCAGGTCACTTAATGATAATATTAAGCAGAACTATGACTCAATGGAAATAACAGTTGAATATTCAGGCTTGTAAAGTTGTGTAGTGAAAATCCTGCATGTGTGTGCGTGTGTGTGTGTGTGTGTGTGTGTGTGTGTGTGTGTGTGTGTGTGTGTGTGTGTGTGTGTGTGTGTGTGTGTGTGTGTGTTTAGTGCAGGATGATGTTTTGCAGCGTTTCTATGAAAAGCATTTTTCTAAAAGGTTTTCAGCTGCTGATCAAAGTCTTTTTCCTGCAATCAACAGAATCTGCTGCACTTTGAAATGAGAGATGAACAAACCACCATGATTGATATACAACTTTATGTCAGTGAATGAAACTGAATCACTGAGCTCTGGTTGGTCGGACTCGCACTAACACTCACCTGCTCCACTTCATGTGATTGGTCAAAGAAATATAAGAGGCAGCTTGTTTCCCTTCAGCAGCGGAGGCACTTCTGAATATGTCAGAAACACCAGAGTGTGACTCTGCTATTAAGGGAATTATTCAACACTGATGGAATGATGGAATAACTGCAGGAGGTAAATTAGAGTTTCAGTCGATGATCATTTCACTGATTATAACTGAATGTTTCAAAATGTCTTTACTCTGTAAATGTGTTGGATGCTTTAACGACACAATGCTGAGGTTTTTCACTTGAAGCCTGAGAACAAAAGTGTTGTTTTCATTTATTCGTCTGAAAGATGATGATGAACTCCTCACTAGTTTCTTATTTCACTCTGGCTGCTTATGTGGACTCTGGACTGTTGAGATACTTGTTCTTCATGCTGGTCCTGTCGTTGTACTTGTTGATCCTTTGTGCCAACGTGCTGCTGATTGTCGTTATCTGTATGAACAGAAGTCTACATGAACCTATGTACGTGTTTCTGTGCAGCCTGTTTGTAAATGAACTGTATGGTAGCACAGGGTTGTTTCCTTTGCTCCTGGTTCAGATTCTCTCAGACGTTCACACTGTTTCTCGTCCTCTTTGTTTCCTGCAGATCTTCTGTCTTTATTCTTATGCTTGTGTGGAATTTTTTAATTTAGCCGTGATGTCTTATGACCGATATCTGGCCATCTGTTGTCCTCTGCAGTACAACACACGTATGACAACTAAAAAAGTTACGATGCTAATTGCTGTAACGTGGTTGTTCCCTTTTCTTGCGATTGTTGTTTTGATATCATTGACTTCCCCTTTACAGCTGTGTGGAAACATCATTCACAAAGTTTACTGTGGAAACTACGCTATCGTCAAACTGTCGTGTTCTGACACCACAGTCAACAACGTCTACGGACTCATCTACACATTTCTCTCCATCATCCTTCCTCTGCTTTTAATCCTCTACACGTACATGAGGATTCTAAAGGTTTGTTTCTCTGGTTCCAAACAGACGAGACAAAAAGCCGTCAGCACCTGCACCCCCCACCTGGCCTCGCTGCTCAACTTCTCCTTCGGGGTTTGTTTTCAAATATTACAGAGCAGGTTCAATATGAGCAGTGTCCCACACATGTTGGGTATTGTATTATCTTTATACTTTCTAACGTGTCAGCCGCTCTTTACTCCCGTACTGTACGGACTGAAAATGTCTAAGATCTGGATCATGTGTAAACGTATGTTGTGTGGAAACATGTAGGTCAGTGTGAAAAAACAATACATGAAGTTCTTTTCTCACGTCATCATTAATGTTGCAGTTTAATGTCTGTGTGGTAAAATGTATTAATACTACAAAAAGGTGTCATGTACAAATATTTTGTTTCATAAAAAGTTTTTTCTTCTTCACTTGATGTTTGTGTCTAAAGTCAACGACAGAACGTTTGATTGGAACCACGTGAAAAACAAGAAGCAAAATCCACCTTGTAGTCGGGGACACGTTTACTTATTAATAAATCCTCTGCTAATTATTTAAAAAATACATGAATAATTATATGTCAATAAACATTTTATCATAATTTATCATAATGAATAAAAATAGTGAAAATTCAAAAGACGTTCAGTTTCAGAATCAGAAGTTTATTGCAACAGTAAACATTTAAACTTTTTTGCACATTTTTAAAATGTCTTATTTTGTCCAATAGTCCAGAAAAGGAATGTTATTTAATAAGATAACATTATAAATCAGAATAAAACAAATCATCACCTTCTAATCTTTTAATCGACTTTTGATTTGTTTTCTGTGTGTTATTTAAAACACATTTCTAGGACCGCCTTCTTTCTGTAACATCTCAAACATCAGACATGTCTCAAAAACACGCAGAAGAACGAGTCCAGGCCTTTGTTCCATCCAGACGTGATTATTGTAATTCCTTATTCTCAGGCTCCAGCAGGAAGTCGTTAAAGACTCTGCAGTTTGTCCTAAATGCTGCAGCACGTGTCCTGAAGAGAACCAGGACCAGAGACCACATGTCTCCTGTGTTAGCTTCACTACACTGGCTTCCTGTTTAGAATTATATGGCAGCATCAAACCTTAAAGAGCTGATAGTACCTTATCACCACTAGAGCCCTGAGCTCCCAGAATTCAGGCTGTTGTCCCTAAAGTCTCTAAAGCAGAGGAGGAGCCAGAGCTTCAGCATCAAGCTCCTCTCCTGTGGAATCATCTCAGCTTCAGTTGTGGAGGCAGACTCCCTCTGTACGTTGAAGATTCAAACCTTCCTTCATGATAAATGTCTCAACACGTTACTGACGTGACTTCTTCACCAGAGTCCTGCTGCTTCATCGTTTGTAGCTCCAGGATCACAGCTGCAGCCACATCGTGGATCCTGATGGTGGATCCTGATCATGGTCAGCTGACACCATCAGGATCCATGGTGATCTAATGTTTAAACTTGTAGTTTAAAATGAATTCATAGATTCAACCTTTAAGCTCTGGCCTGATATCTATTGGCTCAGAAAACAACTGGCCTATGACGTCACCTTTGACCCCTTCACTTAGGGTTAGGGTCGAATAACTGCCAACAGCAACTAGCCAGTATCAACCTGGATCACATGAAGGACTGGAAGCCAAGTTGTGGACGATAATGTTTCCAGCGGCTGTTTGTAAAAGGTGTGGACAAAGTGTGAGCATAGCTGCAAGCTAAGCACGTGGATGCTGAGGAAACAGCTGCAGGAACATGTGGAGGAAGAAGAGGCCAGAACCCATCATGGCTGACGGGTCACAGGCCACAGATTACTGGCTCTGTGCTGCTCTGGATGAGACTTGGAGATAAGTGTGGATAACGGCTCAGCTCCAGTTAAAGCTCTGCTGGTGCAGGTTTACAGAAACGGACCAGTGCCAGACTCTGGTTTGTACACTCACACATATACATATGAGAGATAGAATGAAAAACAGGAACGCTCTCTCGGTCAGTCCTCTCACAACGACGTCACTCTGCTGCTGTGGGCGTCACTGACTTAAAGAGTTCAGGTCACTGCCTCATCTCCGTTCACACTCTGTATTATTCAGACTCTCGTGCACTGAAGGTTCTTCACTTCTTTAGCATGATCTTCTTTTACATCATATAAATCTGCTGATTGTGAGTTTGATGGTTTTATCATTTTCTGAACAGTGTTGTTGTTTTACAAACTGAAATGTGGAGGAATATAAACTCCTCCCGAGTTTCTTATTTCACTCTGGCTGCTTATCTGGACTCTGGACTGTTGAGATACTTGTTCTTCATGCTGGTCCTGTCGTTGTACTTGTTGATCCTTTGTGCCAACGTGCTGCTGATTGTCGTTATCTGTATGAACAGAAGTCTACATGAACCTATGTACGTGTTTCTGTGCAGCCTGTTTGTAAATGAACTGTATGGTAGCACAGGGTTGTTTCCTTTGCTCCTGCTTCAGATTCTCTCAGACGTTCACACTGTTTCTCGTCCTCTTTGTTTCCTGCAGATCTTTTGTGTTCACTCTTATGTTTGTATTGGATATTTAAACTTAACCGTGATGTCTTATGACCGATACCTGGCCATCTGTTGTCCTCTGCAGTACAACACACGTATGACAACTAAAAAAGTTACGATGCTAATTGCTGTAACGTGGTTGTTCCCTTTTCTTGCGATTGTTGTTTTGATATCATTGACTTCCCCTTTACAGCTGTGTGGAAACATCATTCACAAAGTTTACTGTGACAATTATTCTGTGGTCAAACTGTCGTGTTCTGACACCACAGTCAACAACGTCTACGGACTCATCTACACATTTCTCTCCATCATCCTTCCTCTGCTTTTAATCCTCTACACGTACATGAGGATTCTAAAGGTTTGTTTCTCTGGTTCCAAACAGACGAGACAAAAAGCCGTCAGCACCTGCACCCCCCACCTGGCCTCGCTGCTCAACTTCTCCTTCGGGGTTTGTTTTGAAGTATTACAGAGCAGGTTCAATATGAGCAGTGTTCCTATTATGTTGAGAATATTTTTATCTATATATTTTCTAACATGTCAGCCGCTGTTCAACCCTGTGATGTACGGACTGAAAATGTCTAAAATCCGTAACCTATACGTCCATCGGGTCTCACGACAGACACCTTGACATCCAGGACATGCAGCAGCTGTGTAGTGCACCTCCTCCTGCACTTCAAACAACACTGATGTTTATTGTTAACTGTATGAAAAGATATAAGGACTTGAGATATTTGCACATTATTAAATATAAAAGGATAATGAATATATTTATCTCGTGGTTCTTGTGGTTTTATGTGTGTGTGTGTGTGTGTGTGTGTGTGTGTGTGTGTGTGTGTGTGGCTTCCAGTCCTTCATGTGATCCAGGTTGATACTGGCTAGTTGCTGTTGGCAGTTATTTGACCCTAACCCTAAGTGAAGGGGTCAAAGGTGACGTCATAGGCCAGTTGTTTTCTGAGCCAATAGATATCAGGCCAGAGCTTAAAGGTTGAATCTATACAATTACTGCACTGTGCAGTTTCTGTGTATATATTTCTGCAAACTTTTTCCAGATTCATGTAAGGTCACTGTGACCTTGACCTTTGACCTTTGACCTCTCGTTTCCTTTATGACATCAATGCACGAAGGAGCACAACCTAAACATTAAAAAGAAATAGATACATGAATATGAATGAAAAATGACATAATAAATAATGGTCTTAATTAAATTATAACATGTCATGTTTTTGCTTTTATATTTATTATTCTCCTTATTTATTGATATACATTTTTTAATTAATTAATTAATTCGTTTTTTTAAGTATTTGTTTTCTCTTTCATTAATTTCTTGTGAACTTTGACCTGTGAAAGCAACAGAAAGTCGACCCCCCCTCACACTTTGAATCAAAGCCTCCTCATTGGCTTAATGCAGCAGAAATACAAATGAATGAATGAATGATTTAATAAAAATGAATAAGAACAAATTTGTGTTAAAATTAAAGAATAACTTTAAAAACTGAAAATAATTCATGAGGGGAATAATTGCAACAGTAGATTTATTTCCTTATTGATTTTGGATTTGTCCCTTGTGGTCGTCCACAGCTCTGCGTCCACTGGTGGGTTTAAAAGAAGCAGACATCGTGATGTTGGACGTGTTGAGTTTGACTCGTTCTCAGACTGAACGCTGTGTCACGCTCACACTGATCTGGGATGTGAGTATGACACTGAATTCTTCCTGTGATCTGTACCAAGATGAAAATCATGACAAACTCCACCCAGTTTTCATATTTCATCCTCGGTGCTTTCTTCAACTCTGGACTGTTGAGATACTTGTTCTTCATGCTGGTCCTGTCGTTGTACTTGTTGATCCTTTGTGCCAACGTGCTGCTGATTGTCGTTATCTGTATGAACAGAAGTCTACATGAACCTATGTACGTGTTTCTGTGCAGCCTGTTTGTAAATGAACTGTATGGTAGCACAGGGTTGTTTCCTTTGCTCCTGGTTCAGATTCTCTCAGACGTTCACACTGTTTCTCGTCCTCTTTGTTTCCTGCAGATCTTCTGTGTTTATTCTTACGGAAGTGTGGAATTTACTAATTTAGCCGTCATGTCTTATGACCGATATCTGGCCATCTGTTGTCCTCTGCAGTACAACGCACATATGACGTCTCATAAAGTTGCCTTTCTCATTGCAGTTGTGTGGTTACCTCCTTGTGCTGCTGTTTTTGTCACGACTTCTCTGACTTGGTCTTTACAGCTGTGTGGAAACATCATTAACAAAGTGTACTGTGATAACTACTCCATCATTAAACTGGCCTGTTATGACACCAGAGTCAATAACATCTATGAACTTGTTGCTGTTTTCCCCACAGTCTGTGTTCCTGTGTCTGCGAGTCTTTATTTCTACGTGAGGATTCTAAAGGTTTGTTTCTCTGGTTGCAAACAGACGAGACAAAAAGCCGTCAGCACCTGCACCCCCCACCTGGCCTCGCTGCTCAACTTCTCCTTCGGGGTTTGTTTTGAAGTATTACAGAGCAGGTTCAATATGAGCACTTTACCTCATGTGTTGAGAATATTTTTATCTCTGTATTTTCTCACATGTCAGCCGCTCTTTAACTCCATCATGTACGGTCTGAATATGTCCAAAATACGCCTGCTGTGTAAGAGTCTGCTCTTAAGTCCCTACAGCAAATGTGTTTGAATAAAAGACAATAAATGTCACTTCACGTGTGTCAGTAATATTATTTGAGTTGATGTTGTATTCAAATGTAGGAAATGAAGTTTCGATGTGTTTGATCGTTGACAAACAACGAAGACGCTGTTTTATTTGTTTTCAGTGAAAAAACATTTATTTTTCTTTGTTTTGTTTCTTTTTCATTTGAAAACATTTGTAGAGACTTTGAGACTTTACTCAGAGACTTTACTAAGATACTTTACTCAGAGACTTTACTCAGAGACTTTACTAAGATACTTTACTAAGATACTTTACTCAGAGACTTTACTCAGATACTTTACTCAGAGACTTTACTAAGATACTTTACTAAGATACTTTACTAAGATACTTTACTCAGAGACTTTACTAAGAGACTTTACTAAGATACTTTACTCAGAGACTTTACTCAGATACTTTACTAAGATACTTTACTAAGATACTTTACTCAGAGACTTTACTAAGAGACTTTACTCAGAGACTTTACTCAGATACTTTACTCAGAGACTTTACTAAGATACTTTACTAAGATACTTTACTCAGAGACTTTACTCAGATACTTTACTCAGATACTTTACTCAGAGACTTTACTAAGATACTTTACTCAGAGACTTTACTCAGAGACTTTACTCAGAGACTTTACTCAGAGACTTTACTAAGATACTTTACTAAGATACTTTACTGAGAGACTTTACTCTGAGACTTTACTAAGAGACTTTACTCAGATACTTTACTCAGAGACTTTACTAAGATACTTTACTCAGAGACTTTACTCAGAGACTTTACTCAGAGACTTTACTCAGAGACTTTACTAAGATACTTTACTAAGATACTTTACTGAGAGACTTTACTCAGAGACTTTACTCAGAGACTTTACTCAGAGACTTTACTAAGATACTTTACTAAGATACTTTACTGAGAGACTTTACTCAGATACTTTACTCAGAGACTTTACTAAGATACTTTACTAAGATACTTTACTCAGAGACTTTACTCAGATACTTTACTCAGAGACTTTACTAAGATACTTTACTCAGAGACTTTACTCAGAGACTTTACTCAGAGACTTTACTAAGATACTTTACTAAGATACTTTACTGAGAGACTTTACTCTGAGACTTTACTAAGAGACTTTACTCAGAGACTTTACTCAGATACTTTACTCAGAGACTTTACTAAGATACTTTACTCAGAGACTTTACTCAGAGACTTTACTCAGAGACTTTACTAAGATACTTTACTAAGATACTTTACTGAGAGACTTTACTAAGATACTTTACTCAGAGACTTTACTCAGAGACTTTACTAAGATACTTTACTCAGAGACTTTACTAAGATACTTTACTCAGAGACTTTACTCAGAGACTTTACTCAGAGACTTTACTCAGATACTTTACTGAGAGACTTTACTCAGAGACTTTACTCAGATACTTTACTAAGATACTTTACTCAGAGACTTTACTCAGAGACTTTACTAAGATACTTTACTCAGAGACTTTACTCAGAGACTTTACTCAGAGACTTTACTCAGATACTTTACTCAGAGACTTTACTCAGATACTTTACTCAGAGACTTTACTCAGAGACTTTACTAAGATACTTTACTCAGAGACTTTACTCAGAGACTTTACTCAGAGACTTTACTAAGATACTTTACTAAGATACTTTACTCAGAGACTTTACTAAGATACTTTACTCAGAGACTTTACTCAGAGACTTTACTCAGAGACTTTACTCAGATACTTTACTGAGAGACTTTACTCAGAGACTTTACTCAGAGACTTTACTAAGATACTTTACTCAGAGACTTTACTCAGAGACTTTACTCAGAGACTTTACTCAGATACTTTACTCAGATACTTTACTCAGAGACTTTACTGAGAGACTTTACTCAGAGACTTTACTCAGATACTTTACTGAGAGACTTTACTAAGAGACTTTACTCAGAGACTTTACTCAGATACTTTACTCAGAGACTTTACTCAGAGACTTTACTCAGATACTTTACTCAGAGACTTTACTAAGATACTTTACTGAGAGACTTTACTCAGATACTTTACTCAGATACTTTACTGAGAGACTTTACTAAGATACTTTACTCAGAGACTTTACTCAGAGACTTTACTCAGATACTTTACTCAGAGACTTTACTAAGATACTTTACTCAGAGACTTTACTCAGATACTTTACTCAGAGACTTTACTAAGATACTTTACTAAGATACTTTACTCAGAGACTTTACTCAGATACTTTACTCAGAGACTTTACTAAGATACTTTACTCAGATACTTTACTCAGAGACTTTACTAAGATACTTTACTCAGAGACTTTACTCAGAGACTTTACTCAGAGACTTTACTCTGAGACTTTACTAAGATACTTTACTAAGATACTTTACTCAGAGACTTTACTCAGATACTTTACTCAGAGACTTTACTCAGAGACTTTACTCAGATACTTTACTCAGAGACTTTACTAAGATACTTTACTCAGAGACTTTACTCAGAGACTTTACTCAGAGACTTTACTCTGAGACTTTACTAAGATACTTTACTCAGAGACTTTACTCAGAGACTTTACTAAGATACTTTACTCAGAGACTTTACTAAGATACTTTACTGAGAGACTTTACTAAGATACTTTACTAAGATACTTTACTCAGAGACTTTACTCTGAGACTTTACTCAGATACTTTACTAAGATACTTTACTCAGATACTTTACTAAGATACTTTACTCAGAGACTTTACTCAGAGACTTTACTCAGAGACTTTACTCTGAGACTTTACTCAGATACTTTACCCAGAGACATTAGATGATCTGTAATGATCTGCTTATTATTATTAGTGATATTTTATTACTAAAATCTGTCGCATATTTAACAACTACACAGTCAGTGACATTAGAACATTCAGTAGCATCCACTTGTATAGTGAGGTTGGAAAAGATGGAGAAGAGTTTTTTGGGGTAACCACGTTACAGCAATTAGCATCGTAACTTTTGTAGTTGTCATTTGTGTGTTGTACTGCAGAGGACAACAGACGGCCAGGTATCGGTCATAAGACATCACGGCTACATTAAACAATTCCACACAAGCGTAAGAATAAAGACAGAAGATCTGCAGATCCACTTGGATTCTTCCTGAGAGATCACATTTTTAAGAAGTAGAGAAAACCTCTGCTCATTACCAACAGGATTTAAATGATCTTTTTCCCTTTGGATGGAGCTGAGACCGTTTACACCAACATCTGTCAACATAAAGCATATTTATGCCTTTATTTCTATCGGACTGGATTAATGCACTTTTCACAGGCGTCCCATAGAAAACAATAGAGACTCATTCAGAACTCTGCAGCCCGTTAACCAAAGAGGACCAAACCACACAGGATTGACCTCAAGGTTCTCCTCCTCACACACAAGGCTCTGGATGGACCCAGTTACACAGCTGCCTCTCTAGTGAACGATGTTCCCTCTAGAACACTGAGAACATCTGCAGCAAATCTATCAGAGGTTCCAGCCCAAAGAAAATCTGAGATGCAAGCTGTGGATCAGACTCGATATCAGAGAAGCTGGTTCAGTAAACGTCTTTAAAACATTTATCTTTACTTCAGACTTTAACTAGATCTTACACTTACACTCCTGTGCTTTTATATTGATATCATTTTCTTTCTTTTCTGTTTTTACGCATTTTTTAAAATCAAATTGAATTTTTCCTTTAAATGTAATTTTACATGTTCCTATGTTTCTTAATATCTGTTCTCTTCTCATTTGAATTACGTTTTAACTTGTTTTTATTTCTTATCTCTATTGTACATAATGCATTTCTTGTATGGAAGGTGCTGTATTAATAAAGTTCATTTTGATTATTCTACCAGGTGGTGAAGTACACGAATCCTCTTATGTTCAAACATAGTGTTTATTGTTTAACAGACAATGTAATCAGTTCTCTGTGGAGTCATGAGCTGATTGGTCTCTGTGATAAACAGCTCTGGACTTTCTGAGGGAACCAAACTGTGTCTCGTGTGAAGACGCCTCAGGGACAAACATGTTGATGAGCCTCAGTGACCTTTGACCTGAGGGACAGTCGCAGCCTCTGTGGGATCAACTTCAGCCGAGTTCACTTTAATGATGTTTGGTTGCTTTGAGAAGTTCAGTGTGACTCACAATATTAGTTTCATCGGAGACGTTTTCTCTGAGAGTCTGAAGCTTCATGTGTTTGTTCCATATTTCACTTGATCTGGTTAGTTTTGGTTTCACGTTGTAATTTAGGGACTAAAGAATTGGTATTGTGGTTTTAGCAAATCAAACAATCTTTCACCACAGGTCGATCAAACAGTGACCAGATGAGAAGATACTTTCAATTCCCCCCGTGGCACAAAGGCGTTGATTTTATTTCTGGGCTCTTCAGTCAGTGTCAATCATCAATTCAATGCATCAGTGAAGGAAACATTTGGAACTTTATTCTGAAGTTAAGAGGTCAGCGAACAAAAGAACACATGAGGCCCTGAGTGGGATCACAACAGGCAGCTGATCCACAGCGTGTAGGGACGCTGGTCACTCCCAGGACAAGGTTCCAAAAGATTAACTTCAGAAATGATATTTAGGTTCACTGGAAATAATTCCTCTCAACGTGTAGCTGTTTCCGTGGTAACAACTGTGTGACATGGTGACACAAAGTGTAACTGTCGCTGTAGCTTGTGATGGATGAGAGCTTCTACACAGAGACTCTGTGACCTTTAAACATCCGTAGTTTTGACATTTGCATTCTAAACATGACGGGATTCAACAGAAACTGCAGCACCGAGAAATACAAGGACAAGATGAGTCTGAGCACTTTGGGAAGATTGCTCATGTCAAACCTGCTCTGCATTATTTCAAACAAACAGCCGAAAGAGAAGTTGAGCAGCGACACCAGGTGGGGGGTGCAGGTACTGACGGCTTTCTGTCTCGTCTGTTTGGATCCAGAGAAACAAACTTGAAGAATCTTCGTGTAGGAGAACAGGATCGGAAGCAGAGGAACTAAGACGGTTATTAAAACACCGAACAGTCCGTAGATGTTGTTCACTGTGGTGTCGGAACACGCTAACTTAACAATCAGGTAGTTATTACAATACAAACTGTCCAAGACATTTCCACAAAGAGGCAAACGGATGTTCAACGATAAAGTAACTAAGCACTTCACAGAGGAATACACCCAGAGCACAATAATGAAGGTAACTGCTTTGTTCACCGTCATACGTGTGTTGTACTGCAGAGGACAACAGATGGCCAGATATCTGTCGTACGACATGACGGCTAAATTACAAAACTCCACATTCGCATACGTGTACAAACAGAAGATCTGCAGGAAACAAAGAGGACGAGAAACAGTGTGAACGTCTGAGAGAATCTGAAGCAGGAGCAAAGGAAACAACCCTGTGCTACCATACAGTTCATTTACAAACAGGCTGCACAGAAACACGTACATAGGTTCATGTAGACTTCTGTTCATACAGATAACGACAATCAGAGACGTGTTGGAAATCAGGATGAACATGTAAATCACTGCAGTCAACATGAACAACAAGTATCTCAAAGTTCCCACATGTAAATAAGCCTCAAGAACAAAGTAAGATGAAGTTGATGACGTTGAATTCAGCATCATTTAAAATTCAAACAGGAGGAAATGATGAAACTTTTCATTCTCATCGTTTTGTCCAAAACAAAAACTTGTTCAGAAACATTATAAAGTTACTTTTTGTATTTTTGTAAATATTCAGATAGAAACATGTCGTCCTAAGATATAAGATAACAAGTCCTTTATTCGTCCCGCAGCAGAAGACATCACATGAGTAGCCTGCAGTACTTGTGTGTCTGTGTCTCTTCTCTGAAGACGTCCAACACTTATGTCCATTTTATTACCACATGACTATTGACCGCTGATTGGCACATACATGAACTCAGACTCCGCCTCCTCCTCCAGCACCTCCCTGTGGCGAGACTTTTTTTCAAAGAGCGACTTTCGGATCAAACCGTTTTACTGTTGAGTGACAGCTTCAGTTCTTAAATCTGATCCTGTTCAAACCTGTGAACTTTCAGGTTCAGTGTCCGAGCTGATGGATTCTTCTCTTTGCTCTTTGATGCCTTTCATGAATGAACACTGTCGAGGAAATTAAGTGACGGGGCCCCTGAAGTCTGGGCCCCTCTGTTAGTGACAGGGCCACTGAAGTCTGGGCCCCTCTGTTAGTGACGGGGCCACTGAAGTCTGGGCCCCTCTGTTAGTGACAGGGCCACTGAAGTCTGGGCCCTCTGTTAGTGACGGGGCCACTGAAGTCAGGCCCCTCTGTTAGTGGCGGGGCCACTGAAGTCTGGCCCCTCTGTTAGTGACGGGGCCACTGAAGTCAGGCCCCTCTGTTAGTGACGGGGCCACTGAAGTCAGGCCCCTCTGTTAGTGGCGGGGCCACTGAAGTCAGGCCCCTCTGTTAGTGACGGGGCCACTGAAGTCTGGGCCCCTCTGTTAGTGACAGGGCCACTGAAGTCTGGAACCTCTGTTATTGACGGGGCCACTGAAGTCTGGCCCCTCTGTTAGTGACGGGGCCACTGAAGTCTGGGCCCTCTGTTAGTGACAGGGCCACTGAAGTCTGGGCCCCTCTGTTAGTGACGGGGCCACTGAAGTCAGGCCCCTCTGTTAGTGGCGGGGCCACTGAAGTCTGGGCCCCTCTGTTAGTGACAGGGCCACTGAAGTCTGGGCCCCTCTGTTAGTGACGGGGCCACTGAAGTCAGGCCCCTCTGTTAGTGATGGGACCACTGAAGTCTGGGCCCCTCTGTTAGTGACAGGGCCACTGAAGTCAGGCCCCTCTGTTAGTGATGGGGCCACTGAAGTCAGGCCCCTCTGTTAGTGATGGGACCACTGAAGTCAGGCCCCTCTGTTAGTGACGGGGCCCCTGAAGTCTGGGCCCCTCTGTTAGTGACAGGGCCACTGAAGTCTGGGCCCTCTGTTAGTGACAGGGCCACTGATGTCGGGCCCTCTGTTAGTGACGGGGCCACTGAAGTCTGGCCCCTCTGTTAGTGACGGGGCCACTGAAGTCTGGGCCCTCTGTTAGTGACGGGGCCACTGAAGTCTGGGCCCTCTGTTAGTGACGGGGCCACTGAAGTCTGGGCCCCTCTGTTAGTGATGGGGCCACTGAAGTCTGGGCCCTCTGTTAGTGACGGGGCCCCTGAAATCGGGCCCCTCTGTTAGTGACGGGGCCACTGAAGTCTGGGCCCTCTGTTAGTGACGGGGCCCCTGAAGTCTGGCCCCTCTGTTAGTGATGGGGCCACTGAAGTCGGGCCCCTCTGTTAGTGACGGGGCCACTGAAGTCTGGGCCCCTCTGTTAGTGATGGGGCCACTGAAGTCTGGGCCCTCTGTTAGTGACGGGGCCCCTGAAATCGGGCCCCTCTGTTAGTGACGGGGCCACTGAAGTCTGGGCCCTCTGTTAGTGATGGGGCCACTGAAGTCTGGGCCCTCTGTTAGTGATGGGGCCACTGAAGTCTGGGCCCTCTGTTAGTGATGGGGCCACTGAAGTCGGGCCCCTCTGTTAGTGACGGGGCCACTGAAGTCGGGAACCTCTGTTAGTGACGGGGCCACTGAAGTCGGGCCCCTCTGTTAGTGACGGGGCCACTGAAGTCGGGAACCTCTGTTAGTGACGGGGCCACTGAAATCTGGGCCCTCCATTAGTGACTTTTCGTACATTTGACGTTACTTTGTGTCTTTGAAGTTGAACAGTTGGTTTCACTTGTTGTCTTTGATGTGAAGTTGAATCAACTTATTTTATTTGAATGATCCTAATAATTCCAGTTGTTAGTAAACAGCTTGGTGAAGAACACAGGTCATTATCCGTCCTGTGAGGACTCTGATTGGTCTCTGTGGTCTCTGTGTCTCGTGTGAAGACGCCTCAGGGACAAACATGTTGATGAGCCTCAGTGACCTTTGACCTGAGGGACAGTCGCAGCCTCTGTGGGATCAACTTCAGCCAAGTTCACTTTAATGATGTTTGGTTGCTTTGAGAAGTTCAGTGTGACTCACAATATTAGTTTCATCGGAGACGTTTTCTCTGAGAGTCTGAAGCTTCATGTGTTTGTTCCATATTTCACTTGATCTGGTTAGTTTTGGTTTCACGTTGTAATTTAGGGACTAAAGAATTGGTATTGTGGTTTTAGCAAATCAAACAATCTTTCACCACAGGTCGATCAAACAGTGACCAGATGAGAAGATACTTTCAATTCCCCCCGTGGCACAAAGGCGTTGATTTTATTTCTGGGCTCTTCAGTCAGTGTCAATTATCAATTCAATGCATCAGTGAAGGAAACATTTGGAACTTTATTCTGAAGTTAAGAGGTCAGCGAACAAAAGGACACATGAGGCCCTGAGTGGGATCACAACAGGCAGCTGATCCACAGCGTGTAGGGACGCTGGTCACTCCCAGGACAAGGTTCCAAAAGATTAACTTCAGAAATGATATTTAGGTTCACTGGAAATAATTCCTCTCAACGTGTAGCTGTTTCCGTGGTAACAACTGTGTGACATGGTGACACAAAGTGTAACTGTCGCTGTAGCTTGTGATGGATGAGAGCTTCTACACAGAGACTCTGTGACCTTTAAACATCCGTAGTTTTGACATTTGCATTCTAAACATGACGGGATTCAACAGAAACTGCAGCACCGAGAAATACAAGGACAAGATGAGTCTGAGCACTTTGGGAAGATTGGTCATGTTAAACCTGCTCTGCATTATTTCAAACAAACAGCCGAAAGAGAAGTTGAGCAGCGACACCAGGTGGGGGGTGCAGGTACTGACGGCTTTCTGTCTCATCTGTTTGGAACCAGAGAAACAAACTTGAAGAATCTTCGTGTAGGAGAACAGGATCGGAAGCAGAGGAACTAAGACGGTTATAAAAACACCGAACAGTCCGTAGATGTTGTTCACTGTGGTGTCGGAACACGCTAACTTAACAATCAGGTAGTTATTACAATACAAACTGTCCAAGACGTTTCCACAAAGAGGCAAACGGATGTTCAACGATAAAGTAACTAAGAACTTCACAGAGGAATACACCCAGAGCACAATAATGAAGGTAACTGCTTTGTTCACCGTCATACGTGTGTTGTACTGCAGAGGACAACAGATGGCCAGATATCTGTCGTACGACATGACGGCTAAATTAGTAAATTCTACACTTCCGTAAGAATAAACACAGAAGATCTGCAGGAAACAAAGAGGACGAGAAACAGTGTGAACGTCTGAGAGAATCTGAAGCAGGAGGAAAGGAAACAACCCTGTGCTACCATACAGTTCATTTACAAACAGGCTGCACAGAAACACGTACATAGGTTCATGTAGACTTCTGTTCATACAGATAACGACAATCAGAGACGTGTTGGAAATCAGGATGAACATGTAAATCACTGCAGTCAACATGAACAACAAGTATCTCAAAGTTCCCACATGTAAATAAGCCTCAAGAACAAAGTAAGATGAAGTTGATGACGTTGAATTCAGCATCATTTAAAATTCAAACAGGAGGAAATGATGAAACTTTTCATTCTCATCGTTTTGTCCAAAACAAAAACTTGTTCAGAAACATTATAAAGTTACTTTTTGTATTTTTGTAAATATTCAGATAGAAACATGTCGTCCTAAGATATAAGATAACAAGTCCTTTATTCGTCCCGCAGCAGAAGACATCACATGAGTAGCCTGCAGTACTTGTGTGTCTGTGTCTCTTCTCTGAAGACGTCCAACACTTATGTCCATTTTATTACCACATGACTATTGACCGCTGATTGGCACATACATGAACTCAGACTCCGCCTCCTCCTCCAGCACCTCCCTGTGGCGAGACTTTTTTTCAAAGAGCGACTTTCGGATCAAACCGTTTTACTGTTGAGTGACAGCTTCAGTTCTTAAATCTGATCCTGTTCAAACCTGTGAACTTTCAGGTTCAGTGTCCGAGCTGATGGATTCTTCTCTTTGCTCTTTGATGCCTTTCATGAATGAACACTGTCGAGGAAATGAAGTGACGGGGCCCCTGAAGTCTGGAACCTCTGTTAGTGACGGGGCCCCTGAAGTCTGGGCCCCTCTGTTAGTGACGGGGCCACTGAAGTCTGGGCCCCTCTGTTAGTGACGGGGCCACTGAAGTCAGGCCCCTCTGTTAGTGGCGGGGCCACTGAAGTCTGGGCCCCTCTGTTAGTGACAGGGCCACTGAAGTCTGGGCCCCTCTGTTAGTGACAGGGGCCACTGAAGTCTGGGCCCCTCTGTTAGTGACGGGGCCACTGAAGTCTGGCCCCTCTGTTAGTGATGGGGCCACTGAAGTCAGGCCCCTCTGTTAGTGATGGGACCACTGAAGTCAGGCCCCTCTGTTAGTGACGGGGCCCCTGAAGTCTGGGCCCCTCTGTTAGTGACAGGGCCACTGAAGTCTGGGCCCTCTGTTAGTGACAGGGCCACTGATGTCGGGCCCTCTGTTAGTGACGGGGCCACTGAAGTCTGGCCCCTCTGTTAGTGACGGGGCCACTGAAGTCTGGGCCCTCTGTTAGTGACGGGGCCACTGAAGTCTGGGCCCTCTGTTAGTGACGGGGCCACTGAAGTCTGGGCCCCTCTGTTAGTGACGGGGCCACTGAAGTCTGGGCCCTCTGTTAGTGACGGGGCCCCTGAAATCGGGCCCCTCTGTTAGTGACGGGGCCACTGAAGTCTGGGCCCTCTGTTAGTGGACGGGGCCCCTGAAGTCTGGCCCCTCTGTTAGTGATGGGGCCACTGAAGTCGGGCCCCTCTGTTAGTGACGGGGCCACTGAAGTCTGGGCCCCTCTGTTAGTGATGGGGCCACTGAAGTCTGGGCCCTCTGTTAGTGACGGGGCCCCTGAAATCGGGCCCCTCTGTTAGTGACGGGGCCACTGAAGTCTGGGCCCTCTGTTAGTGATGGGGCCACTGAAGTCTGGGCCCTCTGTTAGTGATGGGGCCACTGAAGTCTGGGCCCTCTGTTAGTGATGGGGCCACTGAAGTCGGGCCCCTCTGTTAGTGACGGGGCCACTGAAGTCGGGAACCTCTGTTAGTGACGGGGCCACTGAAGTCGGGCCCCTCTGTTAGTGACGGGGCCACTGAAGTCGGGAACCTCTGTTAGTGACGGGGCCACTGAAGTCTGGGCCCTCCATTAGTGACTTTTCGTACATTTGACGTTACTTTGTGTCTTTGAAGTTGAACAGTTGGTTTCACTTGTTGTCTTTGATGTGAAGTTGAATCAACTTATTTTATTTGAATGATCCTAATAATTCCAGTTGTTAGTAAACAGCTTGGTGAAGAACACAGGTCATTATCCGTCCTGTGAGGACTCTGATTGGTCTCTGTGGTCTCTGTGTCTCGTGTGAAGACGCCTCAGGGACAAACATGTTGATGAGCCTCAGTGACCTTTGACCTGAGGGACAGTCGCAGCCTCTGTGGGATCAACTTCAGCCGAGTTCACTTTAATGATGTTTGGTTGCTTTGAGAAGTTCAGTGTGACTCACAATATTAGTTTCATCGGAGACGTTTTCTCTGAGAGTCTGAAGCTTCATGTGTTTGTTCCATATTTCACTTGATCTGGTTAGTTTTGGTTTCACGTTGTAATTTAGGGACTAAAGAATTGGTATTGTGGTTTTAGCAAATCAAACAATCTTTCACCACAGGTCGATCAAACAGTGACCAGATGAGAAGATACTTTCAATTCCCCCCGTGGCACAAAGGCGTTGATTTTATTTCTGGGCTCTTCAGTCAGTGTCAATCATCAATTCAATGCATCAGTGAAGGAAACATTTGGAACTTTATTCTGAAGTTAAGAGGTCAGCGAACAAAAGGACACATGAGGCCCTGAGTGGGATCACAACAGGCAGCTGATCCACAGCGTGTAGGGACGCTGGTCACTCCCAGGACAAGGTTCCAAAAGATTAACTTCAGAAATGATATTTAGGTTCACTGGAAATAATTCCTCTCAACGTGTAGCTGTTTCCGTGGTAACAACTGTGTGACATGGTGACACAAAGTGTAACTGTCGCTGTAGCTTGTGATGGATGAGAGCTTCTACACAGAGACTCTGTGACCTTTAAACATCCGTAGTTTTGACATTTGCATTCTAAACATGACGGGATTCAACAGAAACTGCAGCACCGAGAAATACAAGGACAAGATGAGTCTGAGCACTTTGGGAAGATTGGTCATGTTAAACCTGCTCTGCATTATTTCAAACAAACAGCCGAAAGAGAAGTTGAGCAGCGACACCAGGTGGGGGGTGCAGGTACTGACGGCTTTCTGTCTCATCTGTTTGGAATCCAGAGAAACAAACTTGAAGAATCTTCGTGTAGGAGAACAGGATCGGAAGCAGAGGAACTAAGACGGTTATAAAAACACCGAACAGTCCGTAGATGTTGTTCACTGTGGTGTCGGAACACGCTAACTTCACAATCAGGTAGTTATTACAATACAAACTGTCCAAGACGTTTCCACAAAGAGGCAAACGGATGGTTAACGATAAAGTAACTAAGAACTTCACAGAGGAATACACCCAGAGCACAATAATGAAGGTAACTGCTTTGTTCACCGTCATACGTGTGTTGTACTGCAGAGGACAACAGATGGCCAGATATCTGTCGTACGACATGACGGCTAAATTACTAAATTCTACACATTCGCATACGTGATACAAACAGAAGATCTGCAGGAAACAAAGAGGACGAGAAACAGTGTGAACGTCTGAGAGAATCTGAAGCAGGAGCAAAGGAAACAACCCTGTGCTACCATACAGTTCATTTACAAACAGGCTGCACAGAAACACGTACATAGGTTCATGTAGACTTCTGTTCATACAGATAACGACAATCAGAGACGTGTTGGAAATCAGGATGAACATGTAAATCACTGCAGTCAACATGAACAACAAGTATCTCAAAGTTCCCACATGTAAATAAGCCTCAAGAACAAAGTAAGATGAAGTTGATGACGTTGAATTCAGCATCATTTAAAATTCAAACAGGAGGAAATGATGAAACTTTTCATTCTCATCGTTTTGTCCAAAACAAAAACTTGTTCAGAAACATTATAAAGTTACTTTTTGTATTTTTGTAAATATTCAGATAGAAACATGTCGTCCTAAGATATAAGATAACAAGTCCTTTATTCGTCCCGCAGCAGAAGACATCACATGAGTAGCCTGCAGTACTTGTGTGTCTGTGTCTCTTCTCTGAAGACGTCCAACACTTATGTCCATTTTATTACCACATGACTATTGACCGCTGATTGGCACATACATGAACTCAGACTCCGCCTCCTCCTCCAGCACCTCCCTGTGGCGAGACTTTTTTTCAAAGAGCGACTTTCGGATCAAACCGTTTTACTGTTGAGTGACAGCTTCAGTTCTTAAATCTGATCCTGTTCAAACCTGTGAACTTTCAGGTTCAGTGTCCGAGCTGATGGATTCTTCTCTTTGCTCTTTGATGCCTTTCATGAATGAACACTGTCGAGGAAATTAAGTGACGGGGCCCCTGAAGTCTGGGCCCCTCTGTTAGTGACAGGGCCACTGAAGTCTGGGCCCCTCTGTTAGTGACGGGGCCACTGAAGTCTGGGCCCCTCTGTTAGTGACAGGGCCACTGAAGTCTGGGCCCCTCTGTTAGTGACGAGGGCCACTGAAGTCTGGCCCCTCTGTTAGTGACGGGGCCACTGAAGTCTGGGCCCTCTGTTAGTGACGGGGCCACTGAAGTCTGGGCCCCTCTGTTATGACGGGGCCACTGAAGTCTGGCCCCTCTGTTAGTGACGGGGCCACTGAAGTCTGGGCCCCTCTGTTAGTGACGGGGCCACTGAAGTCTGGGCCCCTCTGTTAGTGACGGGGCCACTGAAGTCTGGAACCTCTGTTAGTGACGGGGCCACTGAAGTCTGGCCCCTCTGTTAGTGACGGGGCCACTGAAGTCTGGGCCCTCTGTTAGTGACGGGCCACTGAAGTCTGGGCCCCTCTGTTAGTGACGGGGCCACTGAAGTCGGCCCCTCTGTTAGTGACGGGCCACTGAAGTCTGGGCCCCTCTGTTAGTGATGGGCCACTGAAGTCGGGCCCCTCTGTTAGTGACGGCCTGAAGTCTGGGCCCCTCTGTTAGTGAGTGGGCCACTGAAGTCTGGGCCCTCTGTTAGTGACGGGGCCCCTGAAATCGGGCCCCTCTGTTAGTGACGGGGCCACTGAAGTCTGGGCCCTCTGTTAGTGATGGGGCCACTGAAGTCTGGGCCCTCTGTTAGTGATGGGGCCACTGAAGTCTGGGCCCTCTGTTAGTGATGGGGCCACTGAAGTCGGGCCCCTCTGTTAGTGACGGGGCCACTGAAGTCGGGAACCTCTGTTAGTGACGGGGCCACTGAAGTCGGGCCCCTCTGTTAGTGACGGGGCCACTGAAGTCGGGAACCTCTGTTAGTGACGGGGCCACTGAAATCTGGGCCCTCCATTAGTGACTTTTCGTACATTGACGTTACTTTGTGTCTTTGAAGTTGAACAGTTGGTTTCACTTGTTGTCTTTGATGTGAAGTTGAATCAACTTATTTTATTTGAATGATCCTAATAATTCCAGTTGTTAGTAAACAGCTTGGTGAAGAACACAGGTCATTATCCGTCCTGTGAGGACTCTGATTGGTCTCTGTGGTCTCTGTGTCTCGTGTGAAGACGCCTCAGGGACAAACATGTTGATGAGCCTCAGTGACCTTTGACCTGAGGGACAGTCGCAGCCTCTGTGGGATCAACTTCAGCCGAGTTCACTTTAATGATGTTTGGTTGCTTTGAGAAGTTCAGTGTGACTCACAATATTAGTTTCATCGGAGACGTTTTCTCTGAGAGTCTGAAGCTTCATGTGTTTGTTCCATATTTCACTTGATCTGGTTAGTTTTGGTTTCACGTTGTAATTTAGGGACTAAAGAATTGGTATTGTGGTTTTAGCAAATCAAACAATCTTTCACCACAGGTCGATCAAACAGTGACCAGATGAGAAGATACTTTCAATTCCCCCCGTGGCACAAAGGCGTTGATTTTATTTCTGGGCTCTTCAGTCAGTGTCAATTATCAATTCAATGCATCAGTGAAGGAAACATTTGGAACTTTATTCTGAAGTTAAGAGGTCAGCGAACAAAAGGACACATGAGGCCCTGAGTGGGATCACAACAGGCAGCTGATCCACAGCGTGTAGGGACGCTGGTCACTCCCAGGACAAGGTTCCAAAAGATTAACTTCAGAAATGATATTTAGGTTCACTGGAAATAATTCCTCTCAACGTGTAGCTGTTTCCGTGGTAACAACTGTGTGACATGGTGACACAAAGTGTAACTGTCGCTGTAGCTTGTGATGGATGAGAGCTTCTACACAGAGACTCTGTGACCTTTAAACATCCGTAGTTTTGACATTTGCATTCTAAACATGACGGGATTCAACAGAAACTGCAGCACCGAGAAATACAAGGACAAGATGAGTCTGAGCACTTTGGGAAGATTGGTCATGTTAAACCTGCTCTGCATTATTTCAAACAAACAGCCGAAAGAGAAGTTGAGCAGCGACACCAGGTGGGGGGTGCAGGTACTGACGGCTTTCTGTCTCATCTGTTTGGAATCCAGAGAAACAAACTTGAAGAATCTTCGTGTAGGAGAACAGGATCGGAAGCAGAGGAACTAAGACGGTTATAAAACACCGAACAGTCCGTAGATGTTGTTCACTGTGGTGTCGGAACACGCTAACTTAACAATCAGGTAGTTATTACAATACAAACTGTCCAAGACGTTTCCACAAAGAGGCAAACGGATGTTCAACGATAAAGTAACTAAGAACTTCACAGAGGAATACACCCAGAGCACAATAATGAAGGTAACTGCTTTGTTCACCGTCATACGTGTGTTGTACTGCAGAGGACAACAGATGGCCAGATATCTGTCGTACGACATGACGGCTAAATTAGTAAATTCTACACTTCCGTAAGAATAAACACAGAAGATCTGCAGGAAACAAAGAGGACGAGAAACAGTGTGAACGTCTGAGAGAATCTGAAGCAGGAGCAAAGGAAACAACCCTGTGCTACCATACAGTTCATTTACAAACAGGCTGCACAGAAACACGTACATAGGTTCATGTAGACTTCTGTTCATACAGATAACGACAATCAGAGACGTGTTGGAAATCAGGATGAACATGTAAATCACTGCAGTCAACATGAACAACAAGTATCTCAAAGTTCCCACATGTAAATAAGCCTCAAGAACAAAGTAAGATGAAGTTGATGACGTTGAATTCAGCATCATTTAAAATTCAAACAGGAGGAAATGATGAAACTTTTCATTCTCATCGTTTTGTCCAAAACAAAAACTTGTTCAGAAACATTATAAAGTTACTTTTTGTATTTTTGTAAATATTCAGATAGAAACATGTCGTCCTAAGATATAAGATAACAAGTCCTTTATTCGTCCCGCAGCAGAAGACATCACATGAGTAGCCTGCAGTACTTGTGTGTCTGTGTCTCTTCTCTGAAGACGTCCAACACTTATGTCCATTTTATTACCACATGACTATTGACCGCTGATTGGCACATACATGAACTCAGACTCCGCCTCCTCCTCCAGCACCTCCCTGTGGCGAGACTTTTTTTCAAAGAGCGACTTTCGGATCAAACCGTTTTACTGTTGAGTGACAGCTTCAGTTCTTAAATCTGATCCTGTTCAAACCTGTGAACTTTCAGGTTCAGTGTCCGAGCTGATGGATTCTTCTCTTTGCTCTTTGATGCCTTTCATGAATGAACACTGTCGAGGAAATGAAGTGACGGGGCCCCTGAAGTCTGGAACCTCTGTTAGTGACGGGGCCCCTGAAGTCTGGGCCCCTCTGTTAGTGACGGGGCCACTGAAGTCTGGGCCCCTCTGTTAGTGACGGGGCCACTGAAGTCAGGCCCCTCTGTTAGTGGCGGGGCCACTGAAGTCTGGGCCCCTCTGTTAGTGACAGGGCCACTGAAGTCTGGGCCCCTCTGTTAGTGACAGGGCCACTGAAGTCTGGGCCCCTCTGTTAGTGACGGGGCCACTGAAGTCAGGCCCCTCTGTTAGTGATGGGGCCACTGAAGTCAGGCCCCTCTGTTAGTGATGGGACCACTGAAGTCAGGCCCCTCTGTTAGTGACGGGGCCCCTGAAGTCTGGGCCCCTCTGTTAGTGACAGGGCCACTGAAGTCTGGGCCCTCTGTTAGTGACAGGGCCACTGATGTCGGGCCCTCTGTTAGTGACGGGGCCACTGAAGTCTGGCCCCTCTGTTAGTGACGGGGCCACTGAAGTCTGGGCCCTCTGTTAGTGACGGGGCCACTGAAGTCTGGGCCCTCTGTTAGTGACGGGGCCACTGAAGTCTGGGCCCCTCTGTTAGTGATGGGGCCACTGAAGTCTGGGCCCTCTGTTAGTGACGGGGCCCCTGAAATCGGGCCCCTCTGTTAGTGACGGGGCCACTGAAGTCTGGGCCCTCTGTTAGTGACGGGGCCCCTGAAGTCTGGCCCCTCTGTTAGTGATGGGGCCACTGAAGTCGGGCCCCTCTGTTAGTGACGGGGCCACTGAAGTCTGGGCCCCTCTGTTAGTGATGGGGCCACTGAAGTCTGGGCCCTCTGTTAGTGACGGGGCCCCTGAAATCGGGCCCCTCTGTTAGTGACGGGGCCACTGAAGTCTGGCCCCTCTGTTAGTGATGGGGCCACTGAAGTCTGGGCCCTCTGTTAGTGATGGGGCCACTGAAGTCTGGGCCCTCTGTTAGTGATGGGGCCACTGAAGTCGGGCCCCTCTGTT
Source organism: Hippoglossus hippoglossus (assembly GCF_009819705.1). NCBI lineage: Eukaryota > Metazoa > Chordata > Actinopteri > Pleuronectiformes > Pleuronectidae > Hippoglossus > Hippoglossus hippoglossus. The sequence continues at coordinate 365,645 of NC_047163.1, forward strand.
AGTGACGGGGCCACTGAAGTCGGGAACCTCTGTTAGTGACGGGGCCACTGAAGTCGGGCCCCTCTGTTAGTGACGGGGCCACTGAAGTCGGGAACCTCTGTTAGTGACGGGGCCACTGAAGTCTGGGCCCTCCATTAGTGACTTTTCGTACATTTGACGTTACTTTGTGTCTTTGAAGTTGAACAGTTGGTTTCACTTGTTGTCTTTGATGTGAAGTTGAATCAACTTATTTTATTTGAATGATCCTAATAATTCCAGTTGTTAGTAAACAGCTTGGTGAAGAACACAGGTCATTATCCGTCCTGTGAGGACTCTGATTGGTCTCTGTGGTCTCTGTGTCTCGTGTGAAGACGCCTCAGGGACAAACATGTTGATGAGCCTCAGTGACCTTTGACCTGAGGGACAGTCGCAGCCTCTGTGGGATCAACTTCAGCCGAGTTCACTTTAATGATGTTTGGTTGCTTTGAGAAGTTCAGTGTGACTCACAATATTAGTTTCATTGGAGACGTTTTCTCTGAGAGTCTGAAGCTTCATGTGTTTGTTCCATATTTCACTTGATCTGGTTAGTTTTGGTTTCACGTTGTAATTTAGGGACTAAAGAATTGGTATTGTGGTTTTAGCAAATCAAACAATCTTTCACCACAGGTCGATCAAACAGTGACCAGATGAGAAGATACTTTCAATTCCCCCCGTGGCACAAAGGCGTTGATTTTATTTCTGGGCTCTTCAGTCAGTGTCAATTATCAATTCAATGCATCAGTGAAGGAAACATTTGGAACTTTATTCTGAAGTTAAGAGGTCAGCGAACAAAAGGACACATGAGGCCCTGAGTGGGATCACAACAGGCAGCTGATCCACAGCGTGTAGGGACGCTGGTCACTCCCAGGACAAGGTTCCAAAAGATTAACTTCAGAAATGATATTTAGGTTCACTGGAAATAATTCCTCTCAACGTGTAGCTGTTTCCGTGGTAACAACTGTGTGACATGGTGACACAAAGTGTAACTGTCGCTGTAGCTTGTGATGGATGAGAGCTTCTACACAGAGACTCTGTGACCTTTAAACATCCGTAGTTTTGACATTTGCATTCTAAACATGACGGGATTCAACAGAAACTGCAGCACCGAGAAATACAAGGACAAGATGAGTCTGAGCACTTTGGGAAGATTGGTCATGTTAAACCTGCTCTGCATTATTTCAAACAAACAGCCGAAAGAGAAGTTGAGCAGCGACACCAGGTGGGGGGTGCAGGTACTGACGGCTTTCTGTCTCATCTGTTTGGAACCAGAGAAACAAACTTGAAGAATCTTCGTGTAGGAGAACAGGATCGGAAGCAGAGGAACTAAGACGGTTATAAAAACACCGAACAGTCCGTAGATGTTGTTCACTGTGGTGTCGGAACACGCTAACTTAACAATCAGGTAGTTATTACAATACAAACTGTCCAAGACGTTTCCACAAAGAGGCAAACGGATGTTCAACGATAAAGTAACTAAGAACTTCACAGAGGAATACACCCAGAGCACAATAATGAAGGTAACTGCTTTGTTCACCGTCATACGTGTGTTGTACTGCAGAGGACAACAGATGGCCAGATATCTGTCGTACGACATGACGGCTAAATTAGTAAATTCTACACTTCCGTAAGAATAAACACAGAAGATCTGCAGGAAACAAAGAGGACGAGAAACAGTGTGAACGTCTGAGAGAATCTGAAGCAGGAGGAAAGGAAACAACCCTGTGCTACCATACAGTTAATTTACAAACAGGCTGCACAGAAACACGTACATAGGTTCATGTAGACTTCTGTTCATACAGATAACGACAATCAGAGACGTGTTGGAAATCAGGATGAACATGTAAATCACTGCAGTCAACATGAACAACAAGTATCTCAAAGTTCCCACATGTAAATAAGCCTCAAGAACAAAGTAAGATGAAGTTGATGACGTTGAATTCAGCATCATTTAAAATTCAAACAGGAGGAAATGATGAAACTTTTCATTCTCATCGTTTTGTCCAAAACAAAAACTTGTTCAGAAACATTATAAAGTTACTTTTTGTATTTTTGTAAATATTCAGATAGAAACATGTCGTCCTAAGATATAAGATAACAAGTCCTTTATTCGTCCCGCAGCAGAAGACATCACATGAGTAGCCTGCAGTACTTGTGTGTCTGTGTCTCTTCTCTGAAGACGTCCAACACTTATGTCCATTTTATTACCACATGACTATTGACCGCTGATTGGCACATACATGAACTCAGACTCCGCCTCCTCCTCCAGCACCTCCCTGTGGCGAGACTTTTTTTCAAAGAGCGACTTTCGGATCAAACCGTTTTACTGTTGAGTGACAGCTTCAGTTCTTAAATCTGATCCTGTTCAAACCTGTGAACTTTCAGGTTCAGTGTCCGAGCTGATGGATTCTTCTCTTTGCTCTTTGATGCCTTTCATGAATGAACACTGTCGAGGAAATGAAGTGACGGGGCCCCTGAAGTCTGGCCCCTCTGTTAGTGACGGGGCCACTGAAGTCGGGCCCCTCTGTTAGTGACAGGGCCACTGAAGTCTGGCCCCTCCGTTAGTGACGGGGCCACTGAAGTCGGGCCCCTCTGTTAGTGACAGGGCCACTGAAGTCTGGGCCCCTCTGTTAGTGACGGGGCCACTGAAGTCTGGCCCCTCTGTTAGTGACGGGGCCACTGAAGTCGGGCCCCTCTGTTAGTGACAGGGCCACTGAAGTCTGGCCCCTCCGTTAGTGACGGGGCCACTGAAGTCGGGCCCCTCTGTTAGTGACAGGGCCACTGAAGTCTGGGCCCTCTGTTAGTGACGGGGCCACTGAAGTCTGGGCCCTCTGTTAGTGACAGGGCCACTGAAGTCTGGGCCCCTCTGTTAGTGACGGGGCCACTGAAGTCAGGCCCCTCTGTTAGTGACGGGGCCACTGAAGTCTGGGCCCTCTGTTAGTGACAGGGCCACTGAAGTCTGGGCCCCTCTGTTAGTGACGGGGCCACTGAAGTCTGGGCCCCTCTGTTAGTGACGGGGCCACTGAAGACAGGCCCCTCTGTTAGTGACGGGGCCACTGAAGTCTGGGCCCCTCTGTTAGTGACGGGGCCACTGAAGTCTGGGCCCCTCCGTTAGTGACGGGGCCACTGAAGTCTGGGCCCTCTGTTAGTGACGGGGCCACTGAAGTCTGGAACCTCTGTTAGTGACGGGGCCACTGAAGTCGGGAACCTCTGTTAGTGACGGGGCCACTGAAGTCTGGGCCCCTCTGTTAGTGACGGGGCCACTGAAGTCTGGCCCCTCTGTTAGTGACGGGGCCACTGAAGTCTGGGCCCTCTGTTAGTGACGGGGCCACTGAAGTCTGGGCCCCTCCGTTAGTGACGGGGCCACTGAAGTCTGGAACCTCTGTTAGTGACGGGGCCACTGAAGTCTGGGCCCCTCCGTTAGTGACGGGGCCACTGAAGTCTGGGCCCTCTGTTAGTGACGGGGCCACTGAAGTCTGGGCCCCTCCGTTAGTGACGGGGCCACTGAAGTCTGGGCCCTCTGTTAGTGACGGGGCCACTGAAGTCTGGGCCCCTCCGTTAGTGACGGGGCCACTGAAGTCTGGAACCTCTGTTAGTGACGGGGCCACTGAAGTCTGGGCCCCTCCGTTAGTGACGGGGCCACTGAAGTCTGGGCCCTCTGTTAGTGACGGGGCCACTGAAGTCTGGGCCCCTCCGTTAGTGACGGGGCCACTGAAGTCTGGGCCCTCTGTTAGTGACGGGGCCACTGAAGTCTGGAACCTCTGTTAGTGACGGGGCCACTGAAGTCTGGGCCCTCTGTTAGTGACGGGGCCACTGAAGTCTGGGCCCCTCCGTTAGTGACGGGGCCACTGAAGTCTGGAACCTCTGTTAGTGACGGGGCCACTGAAGTCTGGGCCCCTCCGTTAGTGACGGGGCCACTGAAGTCTGGGCCCTCTGTTAGTGACGGGGCCACTGAAGTCTGGGCCCCTCCGTTAGTGACGGGGCCACTGAAGTCTGGGCCCTCTGTTAGTGACGGGGCCACTGAAGTCTGGGCCCCTCCGTTAGTGACGGGGCCACTGAAGTCTGGGCCCTCTGTTAGTGACGGGGCCACTGAAGTCTGGGCCCCTCTGTTAGTGACGGGGCCACTGAAGTCTGGAACCTCTGTTAGTGACGGGGCCACTGAAGTCTGGGCCCCTCTGTTAGTGACGGGGCCACTGAAGTCTGGCCCCTCTGTTAGTGACGGGGCCACTGAAGTCTGGAACCTCTGTTAGTGACGGGACCACTGAAGTCGGGCCCCTCTGTTAGTGACGGGGCCACTGAAGTCGGGCCCCTCTGTTACTGACGGGACCACTGAAGTCGGGCCCTCTGTTAGTGACGGGGCCACTGAAGTCGGGCCCTCTGTTAGTGACGGGACCACTGAAGTCTGGGCCCCTCTGTTAGTGACGGGGCCACTGAAGTCGGGCCCCTCTGTTAGTGACGGGGCCACTGAAGTCTGGGCCCTCTGTTAGTGACGGGGCCACTGAAGTCTGGGCCCCTCTGTTAGTGACGGGGCCACTGAAGTCTGGCCCCTCTGTTAGTGACGGGGCCACTGAAGTCTGGGCCCTCTGTTAGTGATGGGGCCACTGAAGTCGGGCCCCTCTGTTAGTGACGGGACCACTGAAGTCTGGGCCCCTCTGTTAGTGATGGGGCCACTGAAGTCTGGCCCCTCTGTTAGTGACGGGGCCACTGAAGTCTGGGCCCTCTGTTAGTGATGGGGCCACTGAAGTCGGGCCCCTCTGTTAGTGACGGGACCACTGAAGTCTGGGCCCCTCTGTTAGTGACGGGGCCACTGAAGTCTGGGCCCCTCTGTTAGTGACGGGGCCACTGAAGTCTGGCCCCTCTGTTAGTGACGGGGCCACTGAAGTCTGGGCCCTCTGTTAGTGATGGGGCCACTGAAGTCGGGCCCCTCTGTTAGTGACGGGACCACTGAAGTCTGGGCCCCTCTGTTAGTGACGGGGCCACTGAAGTCTGGGCCCCTCTGTTAGTGATGGGGCCACTGAAGTCTGGGCCCCTCTGTTAGTGACGGGACCACTGAAGTCTGGAACCTCTGTTAGTGACGGGGCCACTGAAGTCTGGGCCCCTCTGTTAGTGATGGGGCCACTGAAGTCGGGCCCCTCCGTTAGTGACGGGGCCACTGAAGTCTGGAACCTCTGTTAGTGACGGGGCCACTGAAGTCTGGGCCCCTCTGTTAGTGACGGGGCCACTGAAGTCTGGAACCTCTGTTAGTGACGGGGCCACTGAAGTCTGGAACCTCTGTTAGTGACGGGGCCACTGAAGTCTGGAACCTCTGTTAGTGACGGGGCCACTGAAGTCTGGGCCCCTCTGTTAGTGACGGGGCCACTGAAGTCTGGGCCCCTCCGTTAGTGACGGGGCCACTGAAGTCTGGGCCCCTCTGTTAGTGACGGGGCCACTGAAGTCTGGAACCTCTGTTAGTGACGGGACCACTGAAGTCTGGGCCCCTCTGTTAGTGACGGGCCACTGAAGTCGGGAACCTCTGTTAGTGATGGGGCCACTGAAGTCTGGGCCCCTCTGTTAGTGACGGGACCACTGAAGTCTGGAACCTCTGTTAGTGACGGGGCCACTGAAGTCTGGGCCCTCTGTTAGTGATGGGGCCACTGAAGTCGGGCCCCTCCGTTAGTGACGGGGCCACTGAAGTCTGGGCCCCTCCGTTAGTGACGGGGCCACTGAAGTCTGGAACCTCTGTTAGTGACGGGGCCACTGAAGTCTGGGCCCCTCCGTTAGTGACGGGGCCACTGAAGTCTGGCCCCTCTGTTAGTGACGGGGCCACTGAAGTCTGGCCCCTCCGTTAGTGACGGGGCCACTGAAGTCTGGAACCTCTGTTAGTGACGGGGCCACTGAAGTCTGGGCCCCTCCGTTAGTGACGGGGCCACTGAAGTCTGGCCCCTCTGTTAGTGACTTTTCGTACATTTGACGTTACTTTGTGTCTTTGAAGTTGAACAGTTGGTTTCACTTGTTGTCTTTGATGTGAAGTTGAATCAACTTATTTTATTTGAATGATCCTAATAATTCCAGTTGTTAGTAAACAGCTTGGTGAAGAACACAGGTCATTATCCGTCCTGTGAGGACTCTGATTGGTCTCTGTGGTCTCTGTGTCTCGTGTGAAGACGCCTCAGGGACAAACATGTTGATGAGCCTCAGTGACCTTTGACCTGAGGGACAGTCGCAGCCTCTGTGGGATCAACTTCAGCCGAGTTCACTTTAATGATGTTTGGTTGCTTTGAGAAGTTCAGTGTGACTCACAATATTAGTTTCATCGGAGACGTTTTCTCTGAGAGTCTGAAGCTTCATGTGTTTGTTCCATATTTCACTTGATCTGGTTAGTTTTGGTTTCACGTTGTAATTTAGGGACTAAAGAATTGGTATTGTGGTTTTAGCAAATCAAACAATCTTTCACCACAGGTCGATCAAACAGTGACCAGATGAGAAGATACTTTCAATTCCCCCCGTGGCACAAAGGCGTTGATTTTATTTCTGGGCTCTTCAGTCAGTGTCAATCATCAATTCAATGCATCAGTGAAGGAAACATTTGGAACTTTATTCTGAAGTTAAGAGGTCAGCGAACAAAAGAACACATGAGGCCCTGAGTGGGATCACAACAGGCAGCTGATCCACAGCGTGTAGGGACGCTGGTCACTCCCAGGACAAGGTTCCAAAAGATAAACTTCAGAAATGATATTTAGGTTCACTGGAAATAATTCCTTTCAACGTGTAGCTGTTTCCGTGGTAACAACTGTGTGACATGGTGACACAAAGTGTAACTGTCGCTGTAGCTTGTGATGGATGAGAGCTTCTACACAGAGACTCTGTGACCTTTAAACATCCGTAGTTTTGACATTTGCATTCTAAACATGACGGGATTCAACAGAAACTGCAGCACCAAGAAATACAAGGACAAGATGAGTCTGAGCACTTTGGGAAGATTGGTCATGTTAAACCTGCTCTGCATTATTTCAAACAAACAGCCGAAGGAGAAGTTGAGCAGCGACACCAGGTGGGGGGTGCAGGTACTGACGGCTTTCTGTCTCGTCTGTTTGGATCCAGAGAAACAAACTTGAAGAATCTTCGTGTAGGAGAACAGGATCGGAAGCAGAGGAACTAAGACGGTTATTAAAACAACGAACAGTCCGTAGATGTTGTTCACTGTGGTGTCGGCACACGCTAACTTTACCACAAGGAAGTTATGACAATACAAATTATTTAAGACGTTTCCACAAAGAGGCAAACGGATGGTTAACGATAAAGTAACTAAGCACTTCACAGAGGAATACACCCAGAGCACAATAATGAAGGTAACTGCTTTGTTCACCGTCATACGTGTGTTGTACTGCAGAGGACAACAGATGGCCAGATATCTGTCGTACGACATGACGGCTAAATTACAAAACTCCACATTCGCATACGTGTACAAACAGAAGATCTGCAGGAAACAAAGAGGACGAGAAACAGTGTGAACGTCTGAGAGAATCTGAAGCAGGAGCAAAGGAAACAACCCTGTGCTACCATACAGTTCATTTACAAACAGGCTGCACAGAAACACGTACATAGGTTCATGTAGACTTCTGTTCATACAGATAACGACAATCAGAGACGTGTTGGAAATCAGGATGAACATGTAAATCACTGCAGTCAACATGAACAACAAGTATCTCAAAGTTCCCACATGTAAATAAGCCTCAAGAACAAAGTAAGATGAAGTTGATGACGTTGAATTCAGCATCATTTAAAATTCAAACAGGAGGAAATGATGAAACTTTTCATTCTCATCGTTTTGTCCAAAACAAAAACTTGTTCAGAAACATTATAAAGTTACTTTTTGTATTTTTGTAAATATTCAGATAGAAACATGTCGTCCTAAGATATAAGATAACAAGTCCTTTATTCGTCCCGCAGCAGAAGACATCACATGAGTAGCCTGCAGTACTTGTGTGTCTGTGTCTCTTCTCTGAAGATGTCCAACACTTATGTCCATTTTATTACCACATGACTATTGACCGCTGATTGGCACATACATGAACTCAGACTCCGCCTCCTCCTCCAGCACCTCCCTGTGGCGAGACTTTTTTTCAAAGAGCGACTTTCGGATCAAACCGTTTTACTGTTGAGTGACAGCTTCAGTTCTTAAATCTGATCCTGTTCAAACCTGTGAACTTTCAGGTTCAGTGTCCGAGCTGATGGATTCTTCTCTTTGCTCTTTGATGCCTTTCATGAATGAACACTGTCGAGGAAATGAAGTGACGGGGCCCCTGAAGTCTGGAACCTCTGTTAGTGACGGGGTCACTGAAGTCTGGGCCCCTCTGTTAGTGACGGGGCCACTGAAGTCGGGAACCTCTGTTAGTGACGGGGCCCCTGAAGTCTGGGCCCCTCTGTTATTGATGGGGCCACTGAAGTCGGGCCCCTCTGTTAGTGACGGGGCCACTGAAGTCGGGCACCTCCGTTAGTGACGAGGCCCCTGAAGTCTGGGCCCTCTGTTAGTGACGGGGCCACTGAAGTCTGGGCCCTCTGTTAGTGACGAGGCCCCTGAAGTCTGGGCCCTCTGTTAGTGACGAGGCCCCTGAAGTCGGGCCCCTCTGTTAGTGACGGGGCCACTGAAGTCGGGCACCTCCGTTAGTGATGGGGCCCCTGAAGTCGGGCCCCTCTGTTAGTGACGGGGCCACTGAAGTCTGGGCCCCTCTGTTAGTGACAGGGTCACTGAAGTCTGGGCCCTCTGTTAGTGACGGGGCCACTGAAGTCTGGAACCTCTGTTAGTGACGGGGCCACTGAAGTCAGGCCCCTCTGTTAGTGACGGGGCCACTGAAATCTGGGCCCCTCTGTTAGTGACAGGGTCACTGAAGTCTGGGCCCTCTGTTAGTGACGGGGCCACTGAAGTCTGGAACCTCTGTTAGTGACGGGGCCACTGAAGTCTGGGCCCTCTGTTAGTGACGGGGCCCCTGAAGTCGGGCCCTCTGTTAGTGACGGGGCCACTGAAGTCGGGCTCCTCTGTTAGTGACGGGGCCACTGAAGTCGGGCTCCTCTGTTAGTGACGGGGCCACTGAAGTCGGGCACCTCTGTTAGTGACGGGGCCACTGAAGTCTGGAACCTCTGTTAGTGACGGGTCACTGAAGTCTGGGCCCCTCTGTTAGTGACGGGGCCACTGAAGTCTGGGCCCCTCTGTTAGTGACGGGGCCACTGAAGTCGGGCTCCTCTGTTAGTGACGGGGCCACTGAAGTCGGGCACCTCTGTTAGTGACGGGGCCACTGAAGTCGGGCTCCTCTGTTAGTGATGGGGCCACTTAAGTCGGGCCCCTCTGTTAGTGACAGGGCCACTGAAGTCTGGGCCCCTCTGTTAGTGATGGGGCCACTGAAGTCGGGCACCTCCGTTAGTGACGGGGCCCCTGAAGTCGGGCCCCTCTGTTAGTGATGGGGCCACTGAAGTCGGGCCCCTCTGTTAGTGACGGGGCCACTGAAGTCGGGCCCCTCTGTTAGTGACGGGGCCACTGAAGTCTGGGCCCTCTGTTATTGATGGGGCCACTGAAGTCTGGAACCTCTGTTAGTGACGGGGCCACTGAAGTCTGGGCCCTCTGTTATTGATGGGGCCACTGAAGTCGGGCCCCTCTGTTAGTGACGGGGCCACTGAAGTCTGGAACCTCTGTTAGTGACGGGGTCACTGAAGTCTGGGCCCTCTGTTATTGATGGGGCCACTGAAGTCTGGGCCCCTCTGTTAGTGACGGGGCCACTGAAGTCAGGCCCCTCTGTTAGTGACGGGGCCACTGAAGTCGGGCCCCTCTGTTAGTGACGGGGCCACTGAAGTCTGGGCCCTCTGTTATTGATGGGGCCACTGAAGTCGGGCCCCTCTGTTAGTGATGGGGCCACTGAAGTCAGGCCCCTCTGTTAGTGACGGGGCCACTGAAGTCGGGAACCTCCGTTAGTGACGGGGCCACTGAAGTCAGGCCCCTCTGTTAGTGATGGGGCCACTGAAGTCGGGCCCCTCTGTTAGTGACGGTGCCACTGAAGTCTGGGCCCTCTGTTATTGATGGGGCCACTGAAGTCGGGCCCCTCTGTTAGTGACGGGGCCACTGAAGTCTGGAACCTCTGTTAGTGACGGGGTCACTGAAGTCTGGGCCCTCTGTTATTGATGGGGCCACTGAAGTCTGGGCCCCTCTGTTAGTGACGGGGCCACTGAAGTCGGGCCCCTCTGTTAGTGACGGGGCCACTGAAGTCTGGCCCCTCTGTTAGTGATGGGGCCACTGAAGTCTGGCCCCTCTGTTAGTGACGGGCCACTGAAGTCTGGAACCTCTGTTAGTGACGGGGTCACTGAAGTCTGGGCCCTCTGTTATTGATGGGGCCACTGAAGTCTGGGCCCCTCTGTTAGTGACGGGGCCACTGAAGTCAGGCCCCTCTGTTAGTGACGGGGCCACTGAAGTCTGGGCCCTCTGTTATTGATGGGGCCACTGAAGTCGGGCCCCTCTGTTAGTGATGGGGCCACTGAAGTCAGGCCCCTCTGTTAGTGACGGGGCCACTGAAGTCGGGAACCTCCGTTAGTGACGGGGCCACTGAAGTCAGGCCCCTCTGTTAGTGACGGGGCCACTGAAGTCTGGGCCCTCTGTTAGTGACGGGGCCACTGAAGTCTGGCCCCTCTGTTAGTGACGGGGCCACTGAAGTCTGGGCCCTCTGTTATTGATGGGGCCACTGAAGTCGGGCCCCTCTGTTAGTGACGGGGTCACTGAAGTCTGGGCCCCTCTGTTAGTGATGGGGCCACTGAAGTCTGGGCCCTCTGTTAGTGACGGGGTCACTGAAGTCTGGCCCCTCTGTTAGTGACGGGGCCACTGAAGTCTGGGCCCTCTGTTAGTGACGGGGCCACTGAAGTCGGGCCCCTCTGTTAGTGACGGGGCCCCTGAAGTCTGGGCCCTCTGTTAGTAACGGGGTCACTGAAGTCTGGGCCCCTCTGTTAGTGATGGGGCCACTGACGTCTGGGCCCTCTGTTAGTGACGGGGCCCCTGAAATCGGGCCCCTCTGTTAGTGATGGGGCCACTGAAGTCGGGCCCCTCTGTTAGTGACGGGGCCACTGAAATCTGGGCCCTCTATTAGTGACGTTTCGTACATTTGACGTTACTTTGTGTCTTTGAAGTTGAACAGTTGGTTTCACTTGTTGTCTTTGATGTGAAGTTGAATCAACTTATTTTATTTGAATGATCCTAATAATTCCAGTTGTTAGTAAACAGCTTGGTGAAGAACACAGGTCATTATCCGTCCTGTGAGGACTCTGATTGGTCTCTGTGGTCTCTGTGTCTCGTGTGAAGACGCCTCAGGGACAAACATGTTGATGAGCCTCAGTGACCTTTGACCTGAGGGACAGTCGCAGCCTCTGTGGGATCAACTTCAGCCGAGTTCACTTTAATGATGTTTGGTTGCTTTGAGAAGTTCAGTGTGACTCACAATATTAGTTTCATCGGAGACGTTTTCTCTGAGAGTCTGAAGCTTCATGTGTTTGTTCCATATTTCACTTGATCTGGTTAGTTTTGGTTTCACGTTGTAATTTAGGGACTAAAGAATTGGTATTGTGGTTTTAGCAAATCAAACAATCTTTCACCACAGGTCGATCAAACAGTGACCAGATGAGAAGATACTTTCAATTCCCCCCGTGGCACAAAGGCGTTGATTTTATTTCTGGGCTCTTCAGTCAGTGTCAATCATCAATTCAATGCATCAGTGAAGGAAACATTTGGAACTTTATTCTGAAGTTAAGAGGTCAGCGAACAAAAGAACACATGAGGCCCTGAGTGGGATCACAACAGGCAGCTGATCCACAGCGTGTAGGGACGCTGGTCACTCCCAGGACAAGGTTCCAAAAGATAAACTTCAGAAATGATATTTAGGTTCACTGGAAATAATTCCTCTCAACGTGTAGCTGTTTCCGTGGTAACAACTGTGTGACATGGTGACACAAAGTGTAACTGTCGCTGTAGCTTGTGATGGATGAGAGCTTCTACACAGAGACTCTGTGACCTTTAAACATCCGTAGTTTTGACATTTGCATTCTAAACATGACGGGATTCAACAGAAACTGCAGCACCGAGAAATACAAGGACAAGATGAGTCTGAGCACTTTGGGAAGATTGCTCATGTCAAACCTGCTCTGCATTATTTCAAACAAACAGCCGAAAGAGAAGTTGAGCAGCGACACCAGGTGGGGGGTGCAGGTACTGACGGCTTTCTGTCTCGTCTGTTTGGAACCAGAGAAACAAACTTGAAGAATCTTCGTGTAGGAGAACAGGATCGGAAGCAGAGTAACTAAGACGGTTATAAAAACAATGAACAGTCCGTAGATGTTGTTCACTGTGGTGTCGGAACACGCTAACTTAACAATCAGGTAGTTATTACAATACAAACTGTCCAAGACGTTTCCACAAAGAGGCAAACGGATGTTCAACGATAAAGTAACTAAGCACTTCACAGAGGAATACACCCAGAGCACAATAATGAAGGTAACTGCTTTGTTCACCGTCATACGTGTGTTGTACTGCAGAGGACAACAGATGGCCAGATATCTGTCGTACGACATGACGGCTAAATTACAAAACTCCACATTCACATACGTGTACAAACAGAAGATCTGCAGGAAACAAAGAGGACGAGAAACAGTGTGAACGTCTGAGAGAATCTGAAGCAGGAGCAAAGGAAACAACCCTGTGCTACCATACAGTTCATTTACAAACAGGCTGCACAGAAACACGTACATAGGTTCATGTAGACTTCTGTTCATACAGATAACGACAATCAGAGACGTGTTGGAAATCAGGATGAACATGTAAATCACTGCAGTCAACATGAACAACAAGTATCTCAAAGTTCCCACATGTAAATAAGCCTCAAGAACAAAGTAAGATGAAGTTGATGACGTTGAATTCAGCATCATTTAAAATTCAAACAGGAGGAAATGATGAAACTTTTCATTCTCATCGTTTTGTCCAAAACAAAAACTTGTTCAGAATAATTATAAAGTTACTTTTTGTATTTTTGTAAATATTCAGATAGAAACATGTCGTCCTAAGATATAAGATAACAAGTCCTTTATTCGTCCCGCAGCAGAAGACATCACATGAGTAGCCTGCAGTACTTGTGTGTCTGTGTCTCTTCTCTGAAGACGTCCAACACTTATGTCCATTTTATTACCACATGACTATTGACCGCTGATTGGCACATACATGAACTGAGACTCCGCCTCCTCCTCCAGCACCTCCCTGTGGCGAGACTTTTTTTCAAAGAGCGACTTTCGGATCAAACCGTTTTACTGTTGAGTGACAGCTTCAGTTCTTAAATCTGATCCTGTTCAAACCTGTGAACTTTCAGGTTCAGTGTCCGAGCTGATGGATTCTTCTCTTTGCTCTTTGATGCCTTTCATGAATGAACACTGTCGAGGAAATGAAGTGACGGGGCCCCTGAAGTCTGGAACCTCTGTTAGTGACGGGGCCCCTGAAGTCTGGGCCCCTCTGTTAGTGACGGGGCCACTGAAGTCAGGGCCCCTCTGTTAGTGACGGGGCCACTGAAGTCTGGGCCCCTCTGTTAGTGACGGGGCCACTGAAGTCGGGAACCTCTGTTAGTGACGGGGCCCCTGAAGTCTGGGCCCCTCCGTTAGTGACGGGGCCACTGAAGTCTGGGCCCCTCTGTTAGTGACGGGGCCCCTGAAGTCTGGGCCCCTCCGTTAGTGACGGGGCCACTGAAGTCGGGCCCCTCTGTTAGTGACGGGGCCACTGAAGTCGGGCCCTCTGTTAGTGACGGGGCCACTGAAGTCTGGCCCCTCTGTTAGTGACGGGGCCACTGAAGTCGGGCCCTCTGTTAGTGACGGGGCCACTGAAGTCTGGGCCCCTCTGTTAGTGACGGGGCCACTGAAGTCGGGAACCTCTGTTAGTGACGGGCCACTGAAGTCTGGGCCCCTCTGTTAGTGACGGGGCCACTGAAGTCGGGAACCTCTGTTAGTGACGGGCCACTGAAGTCTGGGCCCTCTGTTAGTGACGGGGCCACTGAAGTCTGGGCCCCTCTGTTCGTGACGGGCCACTGAAGTCTGGCCCCTCTGTTAGTGACGGGGCCACTGAAGTCGGGCCCCTCTGTTAGTGACGGGGCCACTGAAGTCGGGAACCTCTGTTAGTGACGGGCCACTGAAGTCTGGGCCCTCTGTTAGTGACGGGGCCACTGAAGTCGGGAACCTCTGTTCGTGACGGGCCACTGAAGTCTGGCCCCTCTGTTAGTGACGGGGCCACTGAAGTCTGGCCCTCTGTTAGTGACGGGGCCACTGAAGTCGGGCCCCTCTGTTAGTGACGGGGCCCCTGAAATCGGGCCCCTCTGTTAGTGACGGGGTCACTGAAGTCGGGAACCTCTGTTAGTGACGGGGCACTGAAGTCTGGGCCCCTCTGTTAGTGACGGGGCCACTGAAGTCTGGGCCCCTCTGTTAGTGACGGGGCCACTGAAGTCGGGAACCTCTGTTAGTGACGGGCCACTGAAGTCTGGGCCCCTCTGTTAGTGACGGGGCCACTGAAGTCGGGCCCCTCTGTTAGTGACGGGGCCACTGAAGTCTGGCCCCTCTGTTAGTGACGGGGCCACTGAAGTCGGGAACCTCTGTTAGTGACGGGGCCACTGAAGTCTGGGCCCCTCTGTTAGTGACGGGGCCACTGAAGTCGGGAACCTCTGTTAGTGACGGGGCCACTGAAGTCTGGGCCCCTCTGTTAGTGACGGGGCCACTGAAGTCGGGAACCTCTGTTAGTGACGGGGCCACTGAAGTCGGGAACCTCTGTTAGTGACGGGCCACTGAAGTCTGGGCCCCTCTGTTAGTGACGGGGCCACTGAAGTCGGGCCCCTCTGTTAGTGACGGGGCCACTGAAGTCTGGGCCCCTCTGTTAGTGACGGGGCCACTGAAGTCTGGGCCCTCTGTTAGTGACGGGGCCACTGAAGTCTGGAACCTCTGTTAGTGACGGGGCCACTGAAGTCTGGAACCTCTGTTAGTGACGGGGCCACTGAAGTCGGGCCCCTCCGTTAGTGACGGGGCCCCTGAGGTCTGGCCCCTCCATTAGTGACTTTTCGTATATTTGACGTTACTTTGTGTCTTTGAAGTTGAACAGTTGGTTTCACTTGTTGTCTTTGATGTAAAGTTGAATCAACTTATTTTATTTGAATGATCCTAATAATTCCAGTTGTTAGTAAACAGCTTGGTGAAGAACACAGGTCATTATCCGTCCTGTGAGGACTCTGATTGGTCTCTGTGGTCTCTGTGTCTCGTGTGAAGACGCCTCAGGGACAAACATGTTGATGAGCCTCAGTGACCTTTGACCTGAGGGACAGTCGCAGCCTCTGTGGGATCAACTTCAGCCGAGTTCACTTTAATAACAATAATCAACAAGCTCCGTGAACACAAGTTTTCATCAGCTGATGAAGAAGAAGAAGAAGAAGAAGAAGAAGAAGGAGAAGAAGAAGAAGATACCGACTGTCGACCTCATTCACAATAAGACTTTACTCCAATTATGATGTTT
The DNA here is from genome assembly GCF_009819705.1 of Hippoglossus hippoglossus. Lineage (NCBI taxonomy): Eukaryota > Metazoa > Chordata > Actinopteri > Pleuronectiformes > Pleuronectidae > Hippoglossus > Hippoglossus hippoglossus. The sequence continues at coordinate 381,195 of NC_047163.1, forward strand.
ACATGAGTTGCTAACAGTAAATTCCATTTATATTCCTGGTGACATATGATACTTATACATACGACTTCAAACTTATACATAACAATAAAAGCGTCAGCTAAATGTAATGTAATGTAATTATAACACCAGGACATGAACTAAGAAAACATTCTTGAGTCCAGAGTCCAGATCCATGACTCAGTCCACACAAGCAGTTCTTTATTATTATTATTGATATTATTATGTATAATAATAATCATATTATCATCATCATCATCATCATTATTATTATTGTCTGATATCTGATTTAAACTGAATGAAGGTTCCATTCTCTCTACTCTGTTCCCATCATGCTCTCTGCTCTGTTCCCATCATGCTCTCTGCTCTGTTCCCATCATGCTCTCTGCTCTGTTCCCATCATGCTCTCTGCTCTGTTCCCATCATGCTCTCTGCTGAGTTCCCATCATGCTCTCTGCTCTGTTCCCATCATGCTCTCTGCTCTGTTCCCATCATGCTCTCTGCTGAGTTCCCATCATGCTCTCTGCTCTGTTCCCATCATGCTCTCTGCTGAGTTCCCATCATGCTCTCTGCTGAGTTCCCATCATGCTCTCTGTTGAGTTCCCATCATGCTCTCTGCTGAGTTCCCGTCATGCTCTCTGCTCTGTTCCCATCATGCTCTCTGCTCTGTTCCCATCATGCTCTCTGCTGAGTTCCCATCATGCTCTCTGCTGAGTTCCCATCATGCTCTCTGCTGAGTTCCCATCATGCTCTCTGTTGAGTTCCCATCATGCTCTCTGCTGAGTTCCCATCATGCTCTCTGCTCTGTTCCCATCATGCTCTCTGCTGAGTTCCCATCATGCTCTCTGCTCTGTTCCCATCATGCTCTCTGCTGTGTTCCCATCATGCTCTCTGCTCTGTTCCCATCATGCTCTCTGCTCTGTTCCCATCATGCTCTCTGCTCTGTTCCCATCATGCTCTCTGCTCTGTTCCCATCATGCTCTCTGCTCTGTTCCCATCATGCTCTCTGCTGAGTTCCCATCATGCTCTCTGCTGAGTTCCCATCATGCTCTCTGCTCTGTTCCCATCATGCTCTCTGCTGTGTTCCCATCATGCTCTCTGCTCTGTTCCCTTCATGCTCTCTGCTCTGTTCCCGTCATGCTCTCTGCTCTGTTCCCATCATGCTCTCTGCTCTGTTCCCATCATGCTCTCTGCTGTGTTCCCATCATGCTCTCTGCTCTGTTCCCATCATGCTCTCTGCTGTGTTCCCATCATGCTCTCTGCTGTGTTCCCATCATGCTCTCTGCTGTGTTCCCATCATGCTCTCTGCTGTGTTCCCATCATGCTCTCTGCTGTGTTCCCATCATGCTCTCTGCTGTGTTCCCATCATGCTCTCTGCTCTGTTCCCATCATGCTCTCTGCTCTGTTCCCTTCATGCTCTCTGCTGAGTTCCCATCATGCTCTCTGCTCTGTTCCCATCATGCTCTCTGCTCTGTTCCCATCATGCTCTCTGCTCTGTTCCCATCATGCTCTCTGCTGTGTTCCCATCATGCTCTCTGCTCTGTTCCCATCATGCTCTCTGCTCTGTTCCCATCATGCTCTCTGCTGAGTTCCCATCATGCTCTCTGCTCTGTTCCCATCATGCTCTCTGCTCTGTTCCCATCATGCTCTCTGCTCTGTTCCCATCATGCTCTCTGCTGTGTTCCCATCATGCTCTCTGCTGAGTTCCCATCATGCTCTCTGCTCTGTTCCCATCATGCTCTCTGCTCTGTTCCCATCATGCTCTCTGCTCTGTTCCCATCATGCTCTCTGCTCTGTTCCCATCATGCTCTCTGCTGAGTTCCCATCATGCTCTCTGCTGTGTTCCCATCATGCTCTCTGCTCTGTTCCCATCATGCTCTCTGCTCTGTTCCCATCATGCTCTCTGCTCTGTTCCCATCATGCTCTCTGCTCTGTTCCCATCATGCTCTCTGCTCTGTTCCCATCATGCTCTCTGCTGAGTTCCCATCATGCTCTCTGCTCTGTTCCCATCATGCTCTCTGCTGAGTTCCCATCATGCTCTCTGCTCTGTTCCCATCATGCTCTCTGCTCTGTTCCCATCATGCTCTCTGCTGTGTTCCCATCATGCTCTCTGCTGTGTTCCCTTCTGTTTAGAGGCAGCTGCCTTCATGTCACACTGTTTAGAGGCAGCTGCCTTTATGTCAAACTGTTTAGAGGCAGCTGCCTTCATGTCACACTGTTTAGAGGCAGCTGCCTTCATGTCACACTGTTTAGAGGCAGCTGCCTTTATGTCAAACTGTTTAGAGGCAGCTGCCTTTATGTCACACTGTTTAGAGGCAGCTGCCTTTATGTCAAACTGTTTAGAGGCAGCTGCCTTCATGTCACACTGTTTAGAGGCAGCTGCCTTTATGTCAAACTGTTTAGAGGCAGCTGCCTTCATGTCACACTGTTTAGAGGCAGCTGCCTTTATGTCAAACTGTTTAGAGGCAGCTGCCTTCATGTCACACTGTTTAGAGGCAGCTGCCTTTATTCCAAACTGTTTAGAGGCAGCTGCCTTGATGTCACACTGTTTAGAGGCAGCTGCCTTGATGTCACACTGTTTAGAGGCAGCTGCCTTTAAAGTGTACTGCAATACATTGCACACATAATAGTAATATATGGCACACATAATAATGAAACCTTAAACAGGGCTCCAGAGCTGCAATACCAGACACAAACAGCAGGTTTTACATGTTTCAAAGATAGCAAAGGTATTGCTGTAAGAACTGGGTTAAAGTGACTTTAATGTTAAAATATCTTTAAAGTTCACAAAGCACGAACATTAATTGGCTATGATACATTAATAACCATTTCAGACAGAGGATTAAAGTAATAGCAAATTTGAGTTTTTTTATGTAACTCGTTGAAAAGAAAGCAGTTTTCCAGTTTCAGTCATTCAGTATCATGTTCCATTGACATCACTGCAAAGTCCTACCACATTCTCAACTCTCTATCAACATCTGGATAAAGGTCACTACAGAGAGACACTTAAGAAACGGGTCACCTTGATATGATTTGCCCCGAGACTGTTCTGTGGATCGGAAAGTACAACTGACTTAGTATTTGTAATAAAACCCCTAACACACCTTGAAATTGTCTCACAATAAATGAACCAAGATTTTGTAAACAATAATATTAATAATAATAACACTTTTCTGTTTGAGATCAGCAGAGACATTAGAGAATCTTCACCTGACAAAGACATCACAGTGAATCATTGGAACCTGAACTTGTCTGGATTCATATTATTTTTTGAAATTTTGATTTATTATTTCCTTTTGTTTGGTATTTTTCTGTTACTTCCTGTTTTACTTTGACGTTCTTTTACCTTATTTGTCTCTTCCTCTCTTTACTTGTGGTCTTCCTCTGGTTTCCCGTGTTGTGATTGAAATTGAAATGATTTGTGTTATTTTTCACTTTTGATTATGTAAGGTTGAATTTTGAAAAATTTGAATATATTTGTATTATAGCATTTGAATTTTAAAATAAAGAATGAGAATATTTAACACCACCAACCATCAATATTAAGTTTGTTTGTTTGAATTCAATAATACGCTGGTGAGATCTGTGTTTAACTGTGAGGTGCTCTGGGCTGCGTGGAGGATGAAGAGGATGAAGAATTCCCACACCTGGAAATGCTCCATTTGCATGGACGAACCTGGACTTACTCCACAAGGCGAAGTCCGTCACTTCATACCTGCAGACAGCGACCACACCTCCTCACCTGAGTCACTGAGCCAGGGTCAGTTTACCTGGATTCCCCCGGGGAGGCTGTGTCCTGGAGCCAAGGTCGAGCGTTTCCGCACCGATGATGTTTACACTGAGGAAAATGTCCCTGAGCTACTTGTCAATAGCGAATGTTTTAACTCTACATAAATTACGAAACCTCTTCAAGCAGCAAAGTTTGTTTTGTGGGTTAAACCTCGGACAAATTTGGTGTCAAGAAGTTTTGATCCAGTCTGGATTCAAACTGTACGACCCAGGAGCGTCTGTCCGTGAGGTGACGACGTGAAACACTGAAGCAACACGACAAACTCGATGTGAAGTTTCATCCTCATGAAAATCAACAGCACGATAAACACAACGACCTCAAGTCCACAACATCACAATATCTCCAATATGTGGCTTGTGTGTCAGGACTCAACTCAACGTCTTCACCCTGAAACTTCACCAAACCATTATTTCTCCACTTCTTTAAATCTGTGTGACGAACTCTCTTCATCCACTGAGATCACAAACAAGATCTGGGTTTTGAAAATCAGCGAGTGGAAGAAAACTTTGCTCATTTCTCTGCGATGAAGCTGTTTTAGTGCAGAAAAGCTGCAAAGACAGAGACTGAACATGAAAACTGAGGTTTGTGGAGTTTCAGGAGGAAACTGCCTCAGTTATTCTCTCACAGGAGTTTCACTTTGTCTCCATCAGCTTTGAATGAGATCCTGGAATGAAGACAAAAGAACAGACTGGATTTATTCTTTATTTCAACTTTCAGCTTCTTCACACATTACATTTCAATGCTTTATACATATATAAGAGATTTAAATGTATAATCACATGTATAAGAAACACATGTGATGAGAGCTGCAGGACAAACCCTCAGAGGGACTCGATCAGGACACTCTCCAATGGAACTGCTGGTTCAGATCAGGAAAATCCAAAAGAACAGAAACCTACGCAGCAGCAGATCAATATGCCCGTTCACTAAATATGTAAATACAACGAGGACGAGTGGATTCACACTTTACAGAGATGAGCCGTGATAAAAACAAACCAGGTTCCACATTTACAATGTGACCAAACATCCCATAACACTGATGCTCTGTAAATCCAACCAGAGTGCAGTTGGTCTGTTGGACATGTTGACGCTCTGAGTTCATTGATCACTTCATCAGTAAAGTCTGTTCAGTGACTCTTGTTCAGTGATTTCATGGACACACAATCAGTTTGTTTCAGCTCCGTCTCACATGTGGAAAAGAAAAGAACAAATAATCAGCTCATCGATGAGGATCAGGATCAATACAGGTTCTAAAACATCACACAACCTGATTTCTACTTTGATTTAGAAAACAACAGCAAGATTAGATCTTTCAAACACATTCATGTCAGTGTAATTATAGATTTCTGTCTTTACAAAGTGAGAACTGAATATGTGTGATAAAGGAAGGTCAGTGTTTGATTGACAGCTGATCTCTGTGCGGAGCAGAAACGTCACCACGACGAACTTTGATCAACAAACATGGAGACAGAAGAAGTTCAAGATTTAAACACAGAATCTAAATCACTGCTTTTAATGACTCGAGTCTATTTGAGTTTACAGAACTCAGCTGTGTCTCCAGGATAATAAACCCCAACTCCAGCATAGAGAGGCTGAGTGAATGTGGTCTGGACTCTGTGGAGGAGAGTCATGGTGTCAGAGACTCTGTAGAAGGACAGAACACCTGCACTGTGATCCAGGTACACTCCTACTCTGGAGGACACAGGACCTGACACTGGAGTCATGATGCACTTGTAATAAAATATATAACTGTTTCTATAATAAACTAATGACCAAGATTTATCATTGAATCCAAATTCATATGAGTCTCCTGCTCTTCTGATATTCTTGTATGTGACTGCTACACTAACTACTCCTGTCACCCCCACCTCCACCTCCACCTTCACCCCCACCTCCCAGTAACAACTTCCAGTCAGACTCTCTTTACTCAGGACCTGAGGCCAATCAATGAATCTGTGCTTTATATATATATATATATATATATATATATATATATATATATATATATATATATAGGAATTATAATGTAATATTAGAATAATTAAAACTGATGAAATATGATTTGGCATCAGCAGGCTGCTATAAAAAACAAAAACACTGCAGGAAAACAAACATTAGGTTTCAATGTCATTTTCCTTCACCTCAAAACACATTTGTTCTTTTCTTTGGACTCTGCTGAGTTCCCATCATGCTCTCTGCTGAGTTCCCATCATGCTCTCTGCATGATGCTCTCAATCTTCGGTCACTTTCCGTCTCTATCTTTTTCCTCAGTCCGACATGAACTTCATTGACACCACAGAGAGGAGCTAACACAACAGGAAGTGACACCACAGAGAGGAGCTAACACAACAGGAAGTGACACCACAGAGAGGAGCTAACACAACAGGAAGTGACACCACAGAGAGGGACCAGGTACGTGGAGGTGGGGTTAGACAAAGCGACGAATCAGGTTGTTTCTCTCTGGTTCCAGGAACTCGTCGAGCAGAGCGGTCGTCACCTTTGTAAGCTCCTCCTCCAGACTGGACATGTCACTGCAACAGCCACACACACACAACAACACAGATCACACACTGATCACTTCTGATTTATCATTGATCACTTTGTCAGGTCAAATACTAAAACAACATTTTCTCTTGATGAATCTGAGATCTGGGATGAAACAGGGTGAGGCTGTGATGTCACAGTCAGCTGACCTTTTCCCCGGCGGTGCGCAGAACTCTGTGTAGTATTTGATCTTGGGTTCTGTGCCGCTGCTTCTCAGCGTGGCCACAACGCCGTTTTGAAGCGTGAAGGTGATCATCTGACTGCTCCTGGACACAGGAAGAACCTCCACAGGAAACACAGAGTCACAGGATGTCACAAAAAACAAGCATCACCTCGCACAGCTGCTTCCTGTTCATGTCTTACAGATCTGAGGTCCGCCTGGCTGCTGTCGTATCCCGTGGTAACGTCTCTGACATGGACGATACTGACGCCACCGCACGACTTCGGGTACGATCCCTCGCCGTCAAAGTTTCTGATCCGACAAAAGATCTTCTGGATGGTGGGCGGGTGGTGACAGACGACGTAGGAGGTCTTAGACACATGAAAACCATACCTGCAGACAGGAAGCAGCAACAGAGACGACTGTCAAAATAAAAGAGAGGTAACTCTGCTATACGTGTTGATGTGATGATCCCCTTCAATCGAAAGACGGAACAAACATCTCCACTGAACATTAACTACCTCTTGACTCTGAAGCATCTGCTGCTCCCTGGTGGTGGAAGCTGGGTAATAATCTGTCTTCATAAACTGAAGTTCAATTCTAGATTAAATCAGACTAAACATAATTATTATTAATTCTAATCAAAATCATCGAGAAGATTTCAAACAGTTTACAGACAGAGTTTCACTACAGTATTAAATGAATCATAAGAAGAGTATATTCAGATTTAAAATGACAACAGAACTATGAGTGTACGTATTAACACACATACGTCAGGTAGATGTTGTGGAGCTGCTGGTCAAGACTCAGGCTCTTGTTGTGTAGGTAAGCGGCCATTTCTGCCACGACGGCTGCCGAGCTCACGCCGTCTTTCTCGGGGACCATACTGCCGCACAGGAAACCTGATGTCACAGAAAGAAGCGTTTCTGACGTCAGCACACAAAAATGAGAGCCAATCAGCTGCAGTTAAAATCTCCAAGGTGAGGACAAGGTCAAGGGATTTAAAAAAAATTCAGTTACCAATCGACTCCTCAAAGGCGAATATGACCGTGTTCCCTGTTTTGGAGAGTTCGTGCATCCTGTTCCCGATCCATTTAAACCCTGGAAGAGTTTCCTGTTCAACACAAAGACACCAGAGATCATCATCCTCTTGTATCAGTCTCAGATTCTTCAGGTGGAATCGTTCTGGTCTCACCTCGAAGTGGAACCCTTCCTTGTGAGCGAAGGCGCGCAGGATCTTGGACGACACTGTGGTGGCCAACATGTAAACGCTCCCAGTGTCTGCGGGGTCTGGATGATGCTCCTTCCAGTTAAAGAACATCCACCAACCCAGCAGAGCTGCCAGCTCATTACCTGTGAACACCTTCCAGCCACACCTGTAACAATACAGCAGGAATGTGTTAGAGCTTTTATCTCTGACAATATGGACTGAAGTGCCTTTGAGCAAACATCCCAGTTACCCATCAGACTTCTCTGCTACAGCCAAACGATCGGCATCAGGATCCGTTGCCAAGACGATCCGAGCGTTTTCCCGCTCTGCCAGAAGAAGAGAAAGCTCCTGCAACTCAGAAGAAAACCGATTACTACAAAAACACTGAACCTAAAAAATAAACGAGTGAACTGAGATCTGAGTCTCACCAGAACAGACTCTCCCTCCTCTGGGTTTGGACATCGGAGGGAGGAGAAGTTGGGATCGGGGTCTTTCTGCTCCGGTACAGGGATTGGTGGATGGAAGCCAAAGGTCTGGAAGGCCTGCTGGACGAAGACGTGTCCGACGCCGTGGAAGGACGAATGGACAAACTTCAAAGGACAGCTGCGATTCAGATCCCTGAGAAACAGAGAGAAAATAGTTTCCAGCAGAGGGTGTTCAGTCACTCGTTCCACCAGGGGGCGACAGAGAGGATCAGTGGGCCTCATTCAACAACTGTTTTATGAAGATTCTGACATTCACCAATGTTTTCTTATCTGGGATTTGTTCTTATGTAAAAACAGAATCTGCACTGAAGAGAACTCTTAGAAAACCTCTCAAGATCAAAGGAAAACGAAGGAGCAGACACATGAACTGAGGAGTGACTGTCAGTGATGGTAGTGAGGAGACATGTTGTATATGAAGAAGTCCTGTGTTGATCATAGTCCACCATCAGGATCAGGATCCACCATCAGGATCCACCATCATGGACTAGGTCTACAGGTGAACCGCTACACATGTTACCTGTGGAAGCAGAGGGAGGTGAGTTCATCCATGTAGCAGCTGTTGATTTGGGTCAGGGGCTCAGTCCTCAGGGAGCAGCTCTCCACCAGCTCCTCGTCCCAGCAGGAGGCGCTCCAGGGCTCCAACTGCTCCTCGATGCTCCGCAGGATCTCCTTGTCATGAGGTGCTGAGATCTGAGCGCCGTTACACCAGTACACCTGCAGGGGGAGGTACAGCAGTGATATTCAGATTCAGCTCATTTTCATTGTCATCTTATTTAGAGTTTAACGTGCGTCTCTGACCTTGTACCCGTTGTCTTCTTTAGGATTATGTGAAGCGGTAATCATGACTCCAGCGGCTGCTCCTAGTTTCTTCACAGCATACGGCTACAAAAACAAAAACAAAACAGGTGTAGCAGCTGATTGTGTTTATGTGTGTGTCGTCCTGCGAGACAGAAGATGACATCACTGGCGTTTCCTCACCACGAATGGCGTGGGGACAAACGTAGAGAAAAGATGTACGGGGACGTCTCTACTGAGCATCACAGCAGCCGTTAACTTTGCCAACCTGAAACATACACATTGTTATGTCATGGTGACTCCGCCCCCCTCGTGCATGTGGATCCTGGTTTGTCACATGATCATTGGACGTCTGTTGGAACTCACCTCTGACTGCTGCAACCGCTCTCTTCCTGTCCCCTGGTGTCAAAACCAACCACCACACCTCTGCTGCTGAAGTCAGCAAAGTACCTGGACAGGTATGACCACAGACCCTGAACACAAGAAAACAACACGTTAACGTTATGAAAAACACCGGATCCATAACTAACTCATTCATTATGTCCGACTTTATGATACACTAGGTATTGAATCATCTTTTTTTTTTATCATTAAAAATCTGCTCTGGTCTATGAACTGGTCTGACCTGTGTGGACTGGATGACAGTGAGGTCGTTGATTCGGTTGAATCCGGCTCCCATTGGTGCTCTGAGTCCGGCCGTACCGAAGCTCATCCTGCCGCAGAGTCGTGTCCTCAGATCGTCAAACTGAGCCTCGGCCAAAAGAGACTCCACCTGAGCCCGGGTCCACTGGTTCTACAGAACATGAGACAGGAATCAGCTGTCAGACTCTCATATGTTTACATGGGGACATCAGTGTGAATGATTCAGGAGTGTGTGTGTGTGTGTGTGTGTGTGTGTGTGTGTGTGTGTGTGTGTGTCCAGGCTGTTGACATTTACAGTGAAGGTCAGTGACACTCTCGGCAGCTGTGACCTTTACAAACACCCAGGTGGTGTGTGTGTGTGTGTGTGTGTGTGTGTGTGTGTGTGTGTGTGTGTGTGTGTGTGTGTGAGATCTGATGAATCAGAGCCACCATGTGGACTCAGACGTCCACTTCTGTTGTGCTCTATCTCTACCTGAAATCGACCTGTGATATGTCATTGATAATGATCTATGATTGGTCGAAGACAAACAGACCACCTGAGAGGTCTGGACCAATCAGAGTGAACAGATCTAAAATAACCTTTATAAACCGACAGCAGTGATTAAATCTCCACTGTGACGAACAGGAAGTGAAGGAGAGAAGTGGACTGATGAGCTCGTAGTGACCTGAGGACAAAGTGTCACTGAAACATCATCTGATGTTGACCTTAGGTTTCTCATCTAGTTTCTGCTCGTTAATCTTTGTTAGTTCAGGCTTTGATCATCTGCTCACTGATTAGATCTACAGCTGGTGCATTTTATATATTATGTATAAAATACATATAATTAAGTCACACCTCAGGTGTGAGTGCTGACATCAGTGTTCAGGTGTTTCCTCCTCGTGCTGCTGAGCTCCATCAGGTCCGCACTGCGGCCTCCTCACACCTCCTCACACCACTTGACCCTCAGGTCTCAGGTCTTGACCTCGGACCTCAGACCTCAGACCTCAGGTGGACTCACATCAGTACATGAACTTAATTATTTTACAGCTGCAGCTTCACTTTCTCACAAACCTTCAGTTTCATGAATTCTTTATCCTCTTATATGGATTATGTGCGGACTTAACCAGATCATCATCATTGTCTGTTTCATTCGAGTCTTAAACCAGTTTTAGCACAAAAGAGGTGAGGTGTCCCCCCGCAGGTCCAGCAGCACACAGCGGTGTGAAGCTGTCCTCCAGGCGGACACACACTCACCTTGTCCCACGTTAACCACCGGTGCACCGCCTGGTCCAGCTGCGGGTCCCCGGTGCTCTGACACCGCAGGTTGGCGTTCAGGTCCCCGTTAACTCCGCAGTCTTCTCCCATGCTGACTCACCGGTTAGCGAACACTCATCTGACCGACACCGGCTCACAGGCAGCGGGCACACGGCGGGGAGGCAGCCGGGGCAGGTGGTCCGCTCCCGGCTCCTCGATGTTCTGCGTGTCCGTCTCCAGATCACCCTCAGCGGCTAATGTTAGCTACAGCAGCCGCTAACTGCTAACTACAGCTCCGTTCACTGCGGAGACTCCAACTCCCGACAGGCAACACTTCTTCTTCTTCAGAGACACCGGATGGCCACTAGGAGGCAGCACACGCCTCCACACTCAGCAGCCCACAATTTATCATCCTGTGAAGAAGAGGGGTTTTTAAATAAAACTTATTCATTTCCACAGAGGATCCACCAGATCTACAGGATCCAGAGGTCAGGAACCAAACCGGGAACCACATCAGGAGCCAGACCAGGAACCACACGAGGAGCCAGAACAGAAACCACACCAGGAACCAGACCAGGAACCAAACCGGGAGCCAGACCGGGAACCAAACCAGAAACCAGACCAGAAACCAAACCAGGAGCCAGACCAGGAACCAAACCAGAAACCAAACCAGGAGCCAGACCAGGAACCAAACCAGAAACCAAACCAGGAGCCAGACCAGGAACCAAACCAGGAGCCAGACCAGAAACCAAACCAGGATCCAGAGGTCAGGAACCAAACCGGGAACCACATCAGGAGCCAGAACAGAAACCAAACCAGGAACCAGGCCAGGAACCACACCAGAAACCAGACCAGAAACCAAACCAGGAGCCAGACCAGGAACCAAACCAGAAACCAAACCAGGAGCCAGACCAGGAACCAAACCAGAAACCAAACCAGGAGCCAGACCAGGAACCAAACCAGGAGCCAGACCAGAAACCAAACCAGGATCCAGAGGTCAGGAACCAAACCGGGAACCACATCAGGAGCCAGACCAGGAACCACACGAGGAGCCAGAACAGAAACCAAACCAGGAACCACACCAGGAGCCAGAACAGAAACCAAACCAGGAGCCAGACCAGAAACCAAACCAGGAACCAAACCAGGAACCAAACCAGAAACCAAACCAGGAGCCAGACCAGGAACCAGAAGAAGACCTGTCAGATGGTTTGTTTCTGTTCTGCTGCTGATCCATCCATTTTTCTATATCATCCTCTTTATTATAGTCAAAATGTATACTATTTGATAAATCATAACAGGTTTTTTACCTTTTTTTTTAATCCATGAAAAAAAGTCATTCAAAACCCTTTATTAGAATCCAACAATGAATCATTAATTAACAGTGAATCAGGACCTGTGATTTACACTGAGGTCATTTCCAGGTACGAGCTCGGAGCTGTGTCACGTCAGCTCAGTTTCTGCGCCGATGATCCTCTGCTGTTTGTGCGTCTGTCAGCTGACAGTTGAACTGGTCTCTGAAGGCTTCCAGCAGGTGAGGGATGGTTTCCTCCACGCTAACGTCTCTGTGCAACTCAGCGCTCAGCGACGTCACTCCTTTACCTTCGATGCCACACGGTACGATGTGGCTGAACCACGACATGTCGGTGTTACAGTTTAGAGCTAAACCGTGAGATGTGATGTATCGACCACAGTGGATTCCTGAAAATGACAAGAAAACAACGTTCATAAGCTTGATAAGGAAGCTCTGTATCCAAGATTGTATCATTTCTCAGAGAATCACGTCATCGCTTTAACCCAAGCTTCTACTCACCTGACTGTTTTTTTTGTCATTTACAAATATAACTGAACTTTTTAATAATGTATAATAATATAAAGTGAAGTAAACTCACTTTCAGATCAAATGTTTCAAACATATTAACCTTTGTAGAACTACAACATGAATGTGTTAAATGAGAGTGAAGTGTTGTCATACCGACGGCACACACTTTGTTGTCACCAACCCAAACTCCAGTATGAGGCGACGTTGACGCTTCAACACCAAACCTGCTGCAGACGGAGATGATGGTTTTCTCCAGCTGGCAAACGTACCAGCGAACACTCTGAGAAAACACAGCAGGGATTCAAACTGTGTCCAGTCACATTTACCAATATTAAAGTGCAGACTCAATCAGCTCAGACCTTCTTGAAGCTGCCCAGGTTCAGGACGGGGTAGCAGACCAGCTGTCCCGGGCCGTGAAAGGTGATGAGACCCCCTCTGTTGGTCCGGTGGACATCTGCCCCCAGTAGGCGGAGTTGGTCCAGCAGGGGGGCAGGGTAGGGTTTATGGCGGATCCCAGTGGTGTAAACTGGTGGGTGCTGACAGAGCAACAGTGCGTGAGCTGGACCGGACAGATGCCGGTTCACATAGACCTGCTGCAACCGCAAAGCCTCCTGATAGGTGACCAGGCCCAGACGGACCACCTCCACCACCGGCCTGATGCCCTGCATCCAGGAACCAGACCAGGAACCAGACCAGACCAGACTAGATCCAAAACTAACACATCAGGTGAGTTAACATGCTGATCTCATACAAGATAAGACACCAGCTGGTTTCTACGGAGGTTGTAAAAGTAGTTCATCACAGTCAGATTAACGGATTGTAGTTGATAGCAAATTATTTCTGATAGATCATCATAACTTTACTTGTTAAAAACGGCCTTAAATCGTGCATATAATCAATTACATCATAATTATTCAATTATATTGATGATAAACTGATATTTTACAAATCAATAATTTCGACAAATGAACCCATTAATAAATAATGAATTAAATTGATAATACATTTTAATTAAAATATTAGTGTTTCAGAGTGTTGGAATATAAACGGACAGAAAATGAATGTGTATAAAGTAAAAGATAATAAAAAAGACATGAAACTGCAGCAGTTTAATCCGGGTTAAACCGGTTTAAATCTGTTTAGACTGAAGTTTTTACCTGAATCCTCACTGACACTGCGCCGCCATCTTTCTTCTTCTTCTTCTGTCATATCAGTGTGTACTTCCGGTATGTAAGAAAAAAGCCTTTCAGAATAAAACTTGTCGGGTTCATTTGTTTCAGTCAGTCTTCTCTCACTGTTGCCCCATACTCTCTTTAGTATGTTGTTTTATAATATTAATCATCCATAATCACTTTTAGAAATGTATAACGGTTATAATGCTCTGACAAGTAGCTCATGTTTTACTGTGAAATCTCTGAACAGGAAACAAGTGATGCAATTATTTTGATGTTACTTTCAACAATACAATATTAATGTTTGTTTCCGCCGGATGTTCGTCACTTGTTTTACAGACCTTTCATTATGTTCTATAATCATATCGTTTTCATACAATGAATCAAATTAATCATATACAGTGGTTTTATTTTGAAGCTCTACCAGAGCGGGCTCGCGCCATGTTGTGCCGTGGTTGGCGGGCTGCTCACTTCCGGTGGCGGCAGGGCGGGGTTTGTTGTGAGCGGACCTGAGAGAGGACACTCAGCAGGAACATGGCGGCCGCTCGGTCCGCTGAACGGCCCGGGACCGCGGCCAGCGCCGCCGCCGGCAGGTCCCGGTCCGGAGCTGCGAGCGGCCCCGGGTCGAGTCCACCGGAGGACGAGGGGACCAAGTGCGCGGCGTGTGCGGAGGGTCCGTCCGGGGGCAGCCCGCCCTGCGGACACCCGGCCTGTCCGCTCTGCCGGGCCCGGAGACACCCAGCCACCGAGGAGCGGCTCCGGAGGAGGAGTGACCCCGAGAAGAGCAGCAGCAGGACGGGCAGGAGAGGTCGGTGTTCACCGGGGAGAGGGAGGCGGACATTCCGCTCAGTCAGCTCCGTGTTTGAATCTGAGCCGCAGACAAGAACCACAACATGGAGGAGTTTCCCTCAGAAACTTTACTTCTACCAGACTGAGGCCTCGGTCCGGTCCGAGGGATCCGGTTCAATCAGTCTGTTTACACCGGATTTAATCTGGAGATTTGATCCGATTAGTTAATCGGACTTCAAATTTTGATCTGATCGAATGAGAAGATTTGATCTGATTGGATCTGAATGAATGGATCTGATTGGATCTGATTGGATCTGAATGGATCTGAATGAATGGATCTGATTGGATCTGATTGGATCTGAATGGATCTGATTGGATCTGAATGAATGGATCTGATTGGATCTGAATGGATCTGATTGGATCTGATTGGATCTGAATGAATGGATCTGAATGGATCTGATTGGATCTGAATGGATCTGAATGAATGGATCTGATTGGATCTGAATGGATCTGATTGGATCTGAATGAATGGATCTGATTGGATCTGAATGGATCTGATTGGATCGGTTGGTGATGAATCAGTCCCACTGATGAGAACTTGTCCAGACATGTGCAGCTGAAGGAGGAGCTGATGGTTCGAATGTGTTTCTGTATGTTCTTCATTGTGAGAAGGACCCTGAGTTCTTTAGTTCAGTTTTAATTTACACTTAAATTATTCACTTTTACATTTTTATTTTTTAATGATCTTGAGTCTTTTTGATGAGCTTAAGTTTCTGTAGAGAAAGACTCTGCTTCCTAAACCTTACACAAATATTCACTCTGAAATGATCTTAGCATGTAGCATATAAATGAAATAATATTACTGCTGATTACTCAAATGAAGATTTAGTTTGATGAAGAATTAGAAATCACAATTACATTATGTTTAGAAATAAGAAATCCTGCTTTAGTTTAATAAATAATTATAGCTGCCCGCATCCGTTTCAAAACACTAGTACTTGGTACTGTGCTGGGGACGGATCGGGTCCAGTCCACACCCAGGACATGGTCAAACCTCACAGCCCGTCCACTCCGCTCTGCATCAGCCAATCAGCTGCTCCCTCACTGTGAGGGACAGCTGTCACTCAACAACATCACCACTGTTTGTTGTCCTGGCTCCTAAACGGTGGAACCAGCTCCACATGGACATGAGGACAGGAAGTCCACACATCTTCCTCCAGACTGAAGACACTTCTCTTCAGACTAAACCTTGGTGAAGAAGATGATGTTTAATAACCATCGTCAACTCTGGTGTTTATATTCAAAGATAAATCATAAAATTAAGTTAAGTTGCACTTACATGTTGCACTTTGTAGTTTGGCTTCATGAAGTTAATTTACCGACTTGATTCTTGTTGTTCTGGGTTTGTTCCTCGTGGTTGATGCATCGATACAATATCAATGTTTGTTTCCGCCGGTTGATAAAAGCATCGGCTAAATGTTATGTAATGTGTCATTCTTACAGATGTGTGTGTGCGTGTTATTATAACAGGTGTGTGTGTGTGTGTGTGTGTGTGTCTTTGCAGAGTTCTTTGTGTGTCCTGCTCTCTTCGCTAAGTCAGCTGACGTTTCATCAGGAGCAAGCGGGAAACACAAGGTGAGCGAGGACGAACGGTGTCAGGGTTCATGACTTCTGACCTGACGTACCTCTTCTGATTGGTTCGTGTGCTTTATGTTGTGTTTCCTGATCTGATTGATCGATGAAATACAGCAGAGCTCGTGGTCAGGTTGTGTGTTGAACTCTAATCTTGACGTTGATTAACTGCAGCAGATTCTCTGTGTGAGACTGTAACTGTCGTCGTATGTTGTGTTTCAGCTGCTGTTGTGTGACGACAGAGAAGAGTTTAGGAGACGTAAAGACGACTCACTGCGACGTGACGGCATTGTGAGTCTGACTCTTGTATTTAACATGTTCAGTCCAGGAGAGTGACAGTTAAACATGAAGGGTTTGTCTTCTTAGGGAGTTCTGTCGGATTCCGAGAACGAGGAGCCTATCAGGAAGATCAGGAACGTCTCTGCCTTCGTCCGGAAAACCAAAGCCTCGTTAGTTGTTGCTGGGTGAGCAGAACCATAGAATCATTAGGAGTCGTGCAGCTTAAACACCCGACTGTAACAAACTGTGGTTTTGATGCCCTGACCTGTATTTGTCCCTCAGTGGTGCTCAGAGGAGTCGAAGCTGCACCGACCCGGTGGAGGTAGGAGGAGGGAAACTGAAGGTCACCGCTCAGCCGGCCATGATGGACCAGGTACAACCCCTGATCTGAGAGCAGCTGTTTAGGAGCCGTGTTCTCAGCTCACGGTCATCTTCTTTTGTCCCTCAGGTGTTTTACAGCCGCTGTGATCGAATCTCCAGATATTTACACTTGGAGCTGCACAGATTAGTTGATTAGCTGAAGTTCCATCAGACATGAAAACATGATAATGCTTTTAATGAGTGAGGGGAAAGGTCACAGTTCAGGTGTTGGATTGTTTGAGTGAGTCCTGTGTGAACTCATATGAACTCCCCTGTAACTGTCTCTTCTTGTTGTCAGGTCGGGATCAGTCACAGCTACACGGCAGGAATCCTTCTCTCCTCTGAGAATAGTCGCTCCGTCTCGGCTCCGATCGCTGCTCCTGACCGGAGGCTCACCTGGCGAGCTGTGATCACATCATCGTCATCATCTTCCACTCCTCTGGTCCTCCCTCTGCCTCAGCCCGAGCGCTCCATCAGCCCTGAGAGCAATGACAGCATCTCAGAAGAGCTCAACCACTTCAAGCCCATCGTCTGCTCGCCGTGCACGCCGCCCAAACGTCTCCCAGACGGCCGTCTGTTGGAACCCACCATTGTTAAGTCCACGCCTCGGAATCTGACCCGCGGCCTGCAGAAATCCACCAGCTACGAGGCCAGTCCTGCTGTGCTTCAGAAGTGGAGACAGATCGAGCTTGATCGCCAGAATCTCAAAGTGAACTCCAAGGCCACGCTGACCAGCCCCATCACAGAGGTCCACAACAAGACCAGCGTCGGCGAGGATGCCACAAAGACTCGTGTGTCTTCTGCAGGAGACGGGCTGACATCCACCAACAAGAGGAGGCTGCTCTTCGATCCTCCAGCCGGAGACACGGACACCTTCCAGAAACAGTCCGTGATGATCCGGGTACCTGCTATCCGCTACAGCAGTGATGCAACTTTCAGAGGAAGTTCAGACTATGAATCGACAGTCGCAGTTCCTGAATCCTGCAGCGCGGGGGTGGTGTTTAGTCGAAAACAATCATTCTCCCCATATTCTAAGAACTCTGGTTTCCAGTCATGTAAATTAGTGCCAAAGGACTCGCAGAGTCCCAGGAAAGAGTCTGACAGTACCATCCACAACCAGTCTACCTCAAGGAGGGGCAAGAAGAGGAAGCAGAAGACGAAGCACCTGGACTCAGACCGCGACGCTGACATGAAGAGGAGCCGGCCCGGCAGCCAGGACGCCTTCGACGAGCGGTACATCTGTCAGATCCAGCAGGAGCGCCAGGACCGGGTCCTCGCCCTAAAGCTGCAGAGACAGTTTGACCTGGAGAACCAGACTGTCAACCGCAGGAGGAGCCCCGACACGTACTTCCTGCGATCCTGGATGTCCAATCAGAACCGCAGGAGGCGTGGTCTAAGGAGATCCCGACGAATCAACAAGAAGTACTAAAAAGGATTTGTCTGCTGACTCAGCACAATGTCAGACAGGAAGTGGTTCAAATATGCAAAGTGATGAGAGGTTTGATGAGTATGAATGTTTTTCAATCGTTGTCTCAGCAGCGACAAGTTTAATGTCCTGAACATGTTTTATTTTCTTTGCACCAGCAAATCACCAAAAACTGACTCAGTGAGACCAAGGTGAAAATAATCCGCTGCGATAGAAACACATCGTCATGACGACCCAACACAGATCACTGATTCATTTTACATTAAACTGATGTTGCAGCAATAATTGATGGTAACTGATCAATGATCAATAAACAGTTTATCATTTGTCTTCACTGTTCCATCAAACAGACGCCGCTTAAAGACAGAACCATTTTCACTGTTGATTCACCTGCACGTTATATTTCATCAACTTCATTGAAACATCACCGATGGTTGGAAACGATCAAACAGTATCAAAATAAAAACCTGTGGATCGTCTGTTGAGCCGATGTGTAACAACAAAGACAACTTGGGCCTCCTGTGTCTGAGGCACAAGTTGTGCATGTG
This sequence comes from Hippoglossus hippoglossus, assembly GCF_009819705.1. Taxonomy (NCBI): domain Eukaryota; kingdom Metazoa; phylum Chordata; class Actinopteri; order Pleuronectiformes; family Pleuronectidae; genus Hippoglossus; species Hippoglossus hippoglossus. Next base: position 400,077 of record NC_047163.1, read on the forward strand.
TCCAAGAAATGCTATAGACACATGGAACAGTAGGGGGCAGTGTAGTTTACGATCTGAGTGCTGTGTTGCGCCCTCTAGTGGGATAATCATGTAACATGTAATACACAGTATGCAAACACACTGTTACGAGGCTCATCATTATGCAGACTTTGCTCCTCTGATGTTTTCTAATCATCACACTTAGAACTGATCTTTATAAAAACCTGCTGAATTCATATTTATGTTCCTGGATAAACGGGGCGTCGCATCTTCTGCAACAAAGAAGTTAAAGCACTGTGTTATGTCGTCATCTGGGGGAAGAACTTCCGTCTGCAGGAGTGTGTCTTTATTTGTCTCTCGCTCTTCACACAAACTGACAATCACATTTATTAAGTTATTAATCGATAGTGCAGGATCATGAATCTGGATCATTCAGGTCACTAACCCTGATGTCCTGACTGCGTCTCGTGTGTAGCAGGTGAACTTTGTGCTCACAAAATGTTGGACTTTTTTTCAATGTGTTGAAACGTGTCTCATACACTCGACGTATCAAACAAACACAAACTAAACTTCAGTTCTGTTCAGGTCCTAATAACCTCGGATCAGTGCTGGTGTTGATTGTTGATGTGTAAAGTGAGGCAGGTCAGCGTGCGGGGACAGCTCGGAACATAGTGGAAACCCGACAGTTCGTGAATGCATCTATTGTATTAACCAAATTAACCGACATGAGCAAGAGTAAGTCAACTAGAGTTCGTAAATGTCGGTTTTGATCATTTTCGGTGGATTGCCAAATGGTTACTGTAGTCCAGACGGAGATTCACCTCATTACTCTGCAGGAGAGAAAGTCATGTGACAGGACGAGCGAGCCTCATTGGTAGTTGTGATGAAATAATTCAGTGGAAGCAGGAAGTGAGATAACTTGTCGTATTGGCGTTCTGTGAAGCGAACACTAACCTGAGCTAAGGTTAGACCTCAGCAGCTGATTACTTTTTTATAAAAAGAAAATACATCTTGTTTTGTTAAATCATCAGTGAAAACACCATCTTAAATCTGACAAGAAACAGGAAATGACCTCAACTGTTTAGTTAAATAGTTTCTGTTTATTTTACTGTCGATCGATTCATTGATTAATGATATATTGACTATAGATTATTGAAACAGATTGTTGATAGATTATGTTAAATATTGAAAAGAGCTAAATATAGCTACGTGAGGCTAAAGTGGATTTAATCAGAGTTGAGATTAAAGTAAAAAAGCTGAGTTTGTTTCTGATGAATTTGCCGATGAAGTTTATCTGACAGCGACCCAGAGATAAAGTGGAGCCGAGGGAACGCAACTTTATTAAAGAAACAGTCACAGAAAACGTCTCAACGCTTCAACCTTCATCAGTTGATTTTAAAATGTAAAAACAAACCAAATGTAATAAGTTGTTTTACTGTGTAATGTGATCACATGACTTCCTCTCAGCTGCCTCCTGTTTCTGAGTGACATGAATATCTGATGATTGATGATTGACAGTCTGTGTGTCTGATGGAGCTGAAGGGCTTTTTCTCCCCTGATGATACTGATATGCACATTTTCTAAAGTAGGTGTGAAGCTTTGATGGTTGAGTTGATGCAGTGTTTTCATGCTGAGTGCCAAACCACCACAGACGGATGGACCATGTTTCTATAGTGATTCACTAGTTTTATATGACGGCGAGGAGGAGACCAAGAAAAACTAAATGACCTGAGACCACTGTGTGTCCTGTCCTTCTTGCATCTCAACCTACATGTACACACGTTTATCATCTACACACACACTGAATCTGACAGTGTTACAGACACGTGGGTACAAATAAATAAGTAATAGTAATAAATACTTGTGTCCACTTCCTCCAGAAATTGAGCCGATACAAACGCTGCCATCTTGTGCTATTAAAGCCAAATTAGAGGTCCCTCCCATACACTAGCTTAACCAATCCTGAGTCAGTGTCAGCTGTCAATCATGACGGCTCAGCCTGTTTTTATATAATCAAATAACTAAATAAAACCAAACTGATCAGAAACATGAACAAACATCAGTGAGATAAGAACGACCTGAAATGACAGAAATCGTCTTTGACAAACATTTATTTAACGTCTACTTTGATTTTTTAGTTTGGTCCCTGTCCCATCTATGGAAGCCCATTTCCACCACTGTGATGAAGACAATAAAAATCCTGTTTCTCATTATTATGATTAGTATCTATAGATTCTGACTGGGAAGCCATGGTCGAGAGACTGCGGTCAAGCAGCCGCCTCGTGTTTCAAACATCACAACAACCGACTGTTGTTTCTCGCGTGCGCAATTGATTGCACATTTACGGTATTCGTTGTGAAGCGGTTCTGAGGTTAAGAGCAGTTTTTTCCTCAAAGTGCTGACACTGTAGTTTTTGAGTTATCCTGTGTCAAGGTCCCCCCCACAGAACAAGAATGAGCTTCTTCTGCTGTATTTGATGAAGGATAAAAAGCTTTTTTACCATAAGTTCTGCATGAAACTGATATAGTTGGACTACTAGTTAGACTACTGCCACAAATACTATCAAGTACTCCAAATGTGTACTTTTTGAATAATCCTCTGTCAAAAGGACAAAGCCTATCCTATCAAAAGATAACACTCAGATTCCTGACGTTGGTAAATGCCAGGGTCTGTCTGCGGGAGTGTGTGTGTGTGTGTGTGTGTGTGTGTGTGTGTGTGTGCTCGTCTCTGTCCCTCTTCACACAAACTGATAATCACATGTATTTAGTCATTAATCGATGAAGACGGATCCTGTCTCCGGATCGTTCCGTCACTGTAACCCTGATGTCCTGACTGTGCGCGTCACGTCTCGTGTTGTGTGGAGCGGGGGCCGCGTGCACACGGTGTTTGAACACGTGTCTCATGGACTCAAACCAACACAAAGTAAACGTCCGTCCCGTACGTGTCTTACTAAGTCGTGATCAGTGCTGGTGCTTATTGTTAAAGTGTAAAGTGAGGAGGGAACCGACACACACAGGACGACCGGACCTTTAGTGAGCGTCTGTTCTGATCCCGGAGCAGCAGCACCTCGCGAAGACAACGACCGGTGGACAGAACGGGACTCGGTGGACAGAACGGGACTCGGTGTCTCTGTCTCTGTATCGATGCATAGTCGCCCACGTGCCGGACCACGCCCCCCTGCTCTGCGGCGCCCCGCCCACAGCCGCGATCTCATAATTATGAGATACAGGAGTTTTATTTTCTTCATCACGTTGGGCTTCCGTACCCATCAGCTAACACGGAGGAGCAGGTTTACTTTATATATATATTCATATATCACACTGATATGTTTCTGTTTCGGTGATGAAGGTTTGTTTTGATCAGTGATTGTTGATGTTTGGCTTTTTTCATTCACTTCCTGTTTCTAACGTTTCTTGCGCACGCGCACGCTGCACGGCCACGCGGACGCTGGAAACGTCAGTCGTCGCTGAAGCGCCCCTGAGCCAATCAGAAGCGTCCAGGTCAGAGGAGGAGAAGATGGCGGCTGCAGCATCGAGGAGCGGGAGGAACGGGCTGCTGGAGAAGGTACAGAACACACGCGGGCTCCTCCGGTTGATCCAGGTCAAAGGTTCGAGTCTGTGTCTGAGGTCAAAGGTCACAGTGTCTCCGCTAAGACACCAGCTGTGAGCAGCTCTGCTGAGAGCCTGCCGTTAGCATGCTAATGCTAACAGGCTGCAGTCTGTAGAAGTGAGGACGATGTTTAAACTGTTAAAAGATCTTTTCGTGTTTAATTTAACTCGACTATGACGTGTTGGAGCCGCAGAGTCACAATGTGACGTCACTGTGAAACAAGCAGGAACATCACATACCTTTGTTTGAACCAAATAGCTGTTATACGTGACGGCACTTCCGGTGTCTGATGAGCCCCATACGTCACTGAACAGGAAGTAACAGACACGTCAACTGTACGTCACGCCGCCTTCCGTTACACCCCAAATAACCCGAGTTGATAAGCACAGGAACAATGTTTACGTTAGCTAGCTAAACACTGTTAGCAAAACCAGTTCATAATAACGCATAACGTGGTATTTCACGCATACTAAGGCCGTGGTAACACGTACACAGACAGTACTATGTACAACACATTTAATAACAAAAGTGCTTATAAACAGTAAAAACTACTGTTGATACTCAGTGCAGCCATCTTGGATTTGAACTCGGGTGGCGAGATTCCTCCGAATTTCAGAGCCGAAATTCCAAGTTCCGAAATGTGCTGGAACGTTGCATCAGTTCCGAGGCTGAGTGTTAAACTGATGTCGTCACAGGCGTGAAACTTTCTAACGCGTCCTTTAATTCCAGAGAAACAAACCGGTGGATCCTCCCTTGCTCTTAATATCCCAGGATTCAAAGACTAGTGGTTTTTCTAGGAGGGGCTGGGGCTGGCAGTCGTGAGTATCACGCTTCAACTGAACCCAGCAGCTAACGGTACTCCTGCAGAACAAACTCGTACTTTCTCGCCGTGTCCAACTTCAGCTCTACAGCAATAAGGGCCGGACGAGCTGGTGACGTCGATCAAGGAAGTCCTCATTCACGAAGAAGATGGTTTCTGTGAACCATGTAGACGGCGTCTCCAAACGATTTTAGCTAAACTGAGATACACTTAATGACTGTTGAAAATACAGTTTGATTTCATTGATGTGATGAAGTCAGACTCAATCAAACTGTTAAAAACTGTTGATCAATTTTCAGTTTAATATTAAAAACTGTCGATAAATATTCTTTCCAAATCTTCTGTTTATTTTCTTCATTCTACTTCGATAAATTTTTGTTTTCTGGTTATTTATTAAGTGAATAGTTAAACTTTAGGAGTTTGATAACAATATATTAGGAAATAATGATACTATAAATATATAATCTATACTAAATTATATGATTTAGAATATCATATGTATATATGATCACAATAATACATATCAGTATTAGAAGAGTTTTTCTCTCTAAGTGAACGGATTCAGAGTGATTGTGATTTAACTTGTTTAAGAGTCGTTAACGTTTCACTGATTCTGTTTTCACAGAGTATATAATATACAATAATTATAGTTATTGACAGACTGAAGAACTCTTTTTTTCCTCAGTTAAATTGTTAAATCAGAGTTTGATCCGTCAGAGGGCCCTAGTGGTCCGGTGTGGTCAAAGCACTGCAGCCACTTGTTTATAAATGTTCAATGTCATCTGTTCGTTTATGAAACGTGTAGAAATATTTTATGTTCACTTGTGTAATTATGTTTTTTCTTTATTTGAGGCAAATTTCAGAAGAGATTCTGATAAAGTTTAATCTAATTGGGTGTTTTTTTTTTCCAGTGGAGGATCGATGAGAAACCAGTAAAGATCGATAAATGGGACGGAGCAGCTGTGAAGAATTCTCTGGACGACGCTGCCAAGAAGGTTTGAATTTCGTTCAGTAAAGTTCTTTCCAAATCCGTTCATCGTAAACACGAAGCCCATCAGTGTCAGCATGATGATGTCACATCCTGTGAACAGGAAGTGATAAAAAAATACTGTAGATTGAAGATGTCACTTTAAATTAGTGAAAGGTTGATGACATCATCATGTGATATGACCTTTGTCTTTCTTGTGTCCGTTTGTCCTCCTGCTGCTGCGCCCCCTGCAGGTGTTGTTGGAGAAGTTCGGTTACGTGGAGAACTTCCAGCTGGTGGATGGGCGTCTGATGATCTGCACCGTTTCCTGTTTGTTTGCCATGTTGGCGCTGGTGTGGGATTATTTACACCCGTTCCCTGAGTCCAGACCCGTGTTAGCCTGCTGCGTCATCTCATATCCTTCAACCACAGTATATATATATATTGGGGGGGGGGGTGTGTGCTGTGGTTGTGTTGTATCATTCTTTAACTCGTCTTCATCACGTACTTCATCATGATGGCCGTCCTTACTGTCTACACGTCGTATAAAGAGAAGAACATTTTCCTGGTGGCTCTGAACAGAGATCCAACTGGAATGGATCCAGATCACATGTGGCAGCTCTCCTCCTCCCTCAAACGGTCAGTGATCAATGATCAGCTCCACTGAACAGGTCTGAGATCAGCTTCATCCTCAACAAAAACTCTTTGATCATGTTGGAGTAAAAAGATTTTTTACACATTGAAATGAAGTAATCGGATTACTCTGACTGACAGTAACAATACTCTGTGGTGAAGAGGCGTGAACTCTGACCTCATGTGTTTGTGTTTCAGGTTTGATGACCAGTACACGCTCAGAGTTTCCTTCACAGACGGGAAGTCGAAGAACTCGAGGGAAACGGAGTTCACCAGGTCGGTGTCGGCATTCTTCGACATCAACGGAACGCTGGTGATGGACCAGTTTGAAAAGTCTGTTTCCAAACTGCACGACACGCTCGCCATGGACAAGAAAACAAAATAAATCAGCACAACGTCGTCGGAGGAAGGTGTGAGAGGCTCCTCAGTTTATTGGTTCTCATCTCGTTAAAATCTGCTGTACTCAAAGAGTCTGTGATGCCACATGTGGTTGTTTGTAACCTTAGTAACTGTGTGTCATCGGGTAAAAACATTTTGTGATTCTTCAGAAATCGTGTCTCATTGTTTCGTGTCTAAAGCTGCGAGTTGTTCAGCTTCTTGTTCTGATTCGTTGGCTCTGACGAGAACCTCTGAACACATCATTTCATTATGTGGTGGTTCACTAAAGGTTAAACGTGATAATGTGTTTTTAATTTCACCCAGAAAGCGTAGAGAAGAAAAAACAGGATTATGAAACGTCTGGAATCGATACTTATGCTTTGAAAGTTTGATGCAGCTTCCTGTGTCTGTGCAGGTTGATTTGTTTCGTTTTTTCAGATATATAGTGAAAACAAATAAAGTTCCTGAATCATTGTCGAATCGCAGGTTTTTCTCATCGTCACTGAAGAAAAGCTCCGCTTTACCATCCTGTTATATTTATTACATTTTTTTGAATGAGTCTTATCTCATTGCTGATGACGTGACATCGTCCTGTCAGGTCGTCACGTGACATCAGCAGCAGCTCATTGGATAAAATGTGTAAAATGTGTCGTCAGCGTTATTAAAATAACATGAACACGTGTTCCCTCGTCAATCACAACTCGGCACATCACTGGTGGGCGGAGCCGTTCGGTGAACAACGAGCCGCCGTCGGCTGTCACCGACGTTTTTGTACAGGAGAGTTTGACGATGATGTTAAAGACGGACTGAATATTGAGTTGGTGGTTTCCTGCTCCTCCTCCCTCCCCTCCCTCCCCTCCTCCTTCTCCACCTCCCTCCCTCCCCTCCCCTCCTCCTTCTCCTCCTTCTCCTCCACCCTCCCCTCCCTCCCCTCCTCCTCCTTCTCCTCCACCCTCTCCTCCTTCTCCTCCACCCTCCCCTCCCTCCCCTCCTCCTCCTTCTCCTCCACCCTCTCCTCCTTCTCCTCCCTCCCCTCCCTCCCCTCCTCCTCCTCCCTCCCTGATGGAAGTGTTGATGCCTTACAAAAGGAAGTGACTGAATGTTGACCAAACTTTTATTTAGAATGTTTTGTGTTTGTTTCAGTGGAAACTTTTTGTCACGACAGTAAAGATCATGTTACTAAAAGAGAATCCAGTGTTTTCTTGTTGTTCTGCAGCTCAGCCACAAGGTGGAGCTGTTGAAGAAGGAAGTGAAGGTTCAGTCTGAAATGAAAGAGAAGAAGAAACAATAACTGAAGAGTCTGAAATCAACATGAAATCAATATGTTGAATAATAAGTGAAACAGAGAAAAGTAAATACTGTTGCAATCAATCAATCAAATTTTATTTGTATAGCCCATATTCACAAATCACAATTTGTCTCATGGGCTTTACACATCAATAACACCTTTGGTCCCGTTCATGCAGACTCCGGTGGATGTTAGTGACGTATCTTCATTTGTGTACCTTTGTGTCATCAGGTGTTCCAGGCTTTTAATTGCAATAGCATTACAAGCCGAACCTGAGGGTACACTGAGGCCAAAGGTAAATCTGACTGTCTACTGACTTGTATGGCAGTACTATGAAAGCCATGTAGCCCGCTCAGTAGGTCAGACATCGTTACCTCTGCGCCTTTTTAAACTAACAAGGTGAGACGTCCTCTGTTCTTAACCCTCAACAAGAGTCAAACTACTAAAACCTTTCACAGGTAAAGAAGGTAGAAACCTCAGAGACACGTGAGGATCCGTCTCCCAGGACGGACACAAGTGAACAGATGTCACGTGTAAAGGAGAACATCAAGATAAAGGTTTTAGCAGCTTTGATAAGAATAAACATTTTGAAGTATAACTGAAGGTCAGTGAATTGATGGATTAATGTCATTAATGGTCAAGTGTCTGAGGAGAAATATTATATATCAAACAGTCCTGCTGCAATCATAGTCCACGATCAGGATCCACCATCAAGATCGGATGCCACTATAGTCCACAGTCATTGTCCACTGCCGCCATTAGGATCCATCATCAGCTGCCACCTCGATCGTGGTCCACCACCAGTATCTGATGCCAACACGATAAAGGATCTGCCTTTATTATCACGATCAGCCAGCACGATACAGAATCTGCCAAACTGGATCCACCATTACGATCTCTGATACGTGATCCACAGATCCTAATCCACGATGTGGCCACAGCCGCGGCCCTGGATCTGTGGACGATAAGGCAAAGGGACTCCGGGGAAGAAGTCAAGTCAGTAACATGTAGTGATGGGATATGAATTACTTTGATGTGATAAAGATTGAGAAGAGGAAGGAGAAGCTGGAAAGAGAAGCTCCGAGTGTCATGTGTCCCCCGACCTTCTAGACCTATAGCAGCAGAACTAAGATCAGGTCTAAGACAAACCTGGACCGGCTCTAACTATAAGCTTTATCAAAAAGGAAGGTTTTAAGCCTACTCTTAAACGTACAGATGGTGTCTGCCTCCCGAACTGAAAGTGGGAGATGATTCCACAGGAGAGGAGCTTGATGCTGAAGCTCTGGCTCCTATTCTACTTTTAGAGACTTTAGGGACGACAGCCTGAATTCTGGGAGCGCAGTGCTCTAGTGGGTTGATAAGGTACTAACAGCTCCTTAAGGTATAATGGTGCCATATTGTTAAGGGCCTTGAAGGTGAGGAGGAGAATTTTAAATTCTATTCTAGATTTAACCGGAAGCCAGTGTAGCGAAGCTAACACAGGAGACATGTGCTCTCTGTTCCTGGTTCTCTTCAGGACACGTGCTGCAGCATTTAGGACAAGCTGCAGAGTCTTTAACGACTTCCTGCTGGAGCCTGATAATAAGGAATTACAATAATCCAGTCTGGATGGAACAAAGGCCTGGACTAGTTTTTCTGCATCTTTTTGAGAAAGGACATGTCTGATTTTGGAGATATTACGCAAGTGGAAGAAGGCGGTCCTAGAAATTAGTTTTAAGTGTGAATTAAAGGATAAATCAGGATCGAAGATCACTCCCAAGTTCCTGATGTTTCACTGGAAGCAAAGACGATGTCGTCTAGTGCAGCTTCATCATTAGATAATGTGTCTCTAAGGTGTTTAAGTATTAGAACCTCTGTCTTATCTGAGTTTAATAAGAGAAAATTGCGGGTCATCCAGGTTTTTATGTCCTTGAGACGTGCTTGGAGTTTAGTTATTTGATTACTTTGTTCAGGTTTTATTAACAAGTATAACTGGGTGTCATCCGCATAGCAGTGGAAATGTACGAGTGTGTCCTGATAATGTTTCCTAGTGGAAGCTTATATAAGGTTAATAAAATTGGGCCGAGCACAGAGCCCTGTGGAACACCGTGGTTAACTTTGGTGCGCACAGATGACTCATTAATTTGCACGAATTGGAATCGATCTGAAAAATATGATTTAAACCAGTTTAGGGCGGTTCCTTTAATGCTAATTAACTGTTCTAGTCTCAGTTTGACTGCAGCTTTAAATGAAAAATCTATTCGACTGACGGAAACGTGAAGAAGAGAAGAAGACGTTAGAACCTGACTCCACTCTGTTCTGTTTAAATCAACTTTATTTACAACAGAAGATTCAAACAGTGACAAGTTCAAAACATAACAACAGTAAACATGTTTTATACAGAGGAAGCTTTAAGCATCAGGAAGTAACATAAAAACTTACAACAGTATTTTCTTCTTTCATAAACAGTTTCTCTGCTGAAGTTAGGAAGCTGCTTTTATTGTCCCCTTCACTTCAGGTTCTAAAGGACAGAGTCCAGGTCTTCACTTCAGGTTCTAAAGGACAGAGTCCAGGTCTTCACTTCAGGTTCTAAAGGACAGAGTCCAGGTCTTCACTTCAGGTTCTAAAGGACTGAGTCCAGGTCTTCACTTCAGGTTCTAAAGGACTGAGTCCAGGTCTTCACTTCAGGTTCTAAAGGACAGAGTCCAGGTCTTCACTTCAGGTTCTAAAGGACTGAGTCCAGGTCTTCACTTCAGGTTCTGAGGACTCTGGTTCCAGCTGCAGGTTCAGAACAGACACCTGCTGAAGCTGTAGAGGTCAGAGGTGTGAACCACAGATGATCACATGTGATTTTAAAACCAGTCCAACCCTCTGGTCACTTTACTTCTGCTGAGTCATGTTTTACAGTGTAAACACACCTGAGTCACTGCTAGACACTGGGTGGGCGGGGTCAGCAGTCAGGGCTGGGGTGTGTCTCCAGGACAGATCAGAGAGAGAGAGAGAGAGAGAGTCAGAATGTGGATGTCTCTCGACCATGGCCTGTCTGATGACTGCCTGGTCCCTTCACAACCCCAGTGTGACCAACGCCATCATCATGGTGAGTACACACACTGACACACACTGACTGACACAGACACACACACACACTGACACACACTGACTGACACTGACACTGACACACACACACACACACACGCACACACTGACACACACTGACACTGACTGACACAGACACACACACACACACATCCACACTGACACACACTGACTGACACTGACACACACACGCACACGCACACACTGACACACACTGACACACACTGACTGACACAGACACACATCCACACTGACACACACTGACTGACACTGACACTGACACACACACACACACACACACGCACACGCACACGCACACACTGACACACACTGACACTGACTGACACAGACACACACACACACATCCACACTGACACACACTGACTGACACTGACACACACACACGCACACGCACACGCACACACTGACACTGACTGACACACACTGACTGACACACACACACACTGACACACACACACGCACACACTGACTGACACTGACACACACACAGACTGACACACAGTGACTTGACGATGATGATGATGATGAAGATGAATGTCAGCAGTGTGTGTGTGTGTGTGTGTGTGTGTGTGTGTGTGTGTTTGTATAAATCCTGTTTGTCCGTCAGTTACCTCCTGCAGCAGATTATCAGCACACACACATGCACGTCTCTCTATAGTTGTGAGGACACTCATTGGCATTATACATTCCCTTTCTCGAACCTAAACCACAGAACCTCCTCTAGAACCTTCAGTATCACAGTTTTCTGTTCATCACTGAGTTCAAACAGGTTCTGATCAGTTCATTCAGCTGCTTTTATTTTGAAAGAGCAGGAGCTGAGTGTGTGTGAAAAGGTTCTATGCGTGTGTAAAGGTTCTGTGTGTGTGAAAAGGTTCTATGTGTGTGAAAAGGTTCTATGTGTGTGAAAAGGTTCTATGTGTGTGAAAAGGTTCTGTGTGTGAAAAGGTTCTATGTGTGTGAAAAGGTTCTGTGTGTGAAAAGGTTCTGTGTGTGAAAAGGTTCTATGTGTGTGAAAAGGTTCTATGTGTGTGAAAAGGTTATATGCGTGTGAAAAGGTTCTGTGTGTGAAAAGGTTCTATGTGTGTGAAAAGGTTATATGCGTGTGAAAAGGTTCTATGTGTGTGAAAAGGTTCTATGCGTGTGAAAAGGTTCTATGTGTGTGAAAAGGTTCTATGTGTGTGAAAAGGTTCTGTGTGTGAAAAGGTTCTATGTGAAAAGGTTCTATGTGTGTGAAAAGGTTCTGTGTGTGAAAAGGTTCTATGTGAAAAGGTTCTATGCGTGTGAAAAGGTTCTATGTGTGTGAAAAGGTTCTATGCGTGTGAAAAGGTTCTATGTGTGTGAAAAGGTTCTATGCGTGTGAAAAGGTTCTGTGTGTGAAAAGGTTCTATGTGTGTGAAAAGGTTCTGTGTGAAAAGGTTCTATGTGTGAAAAGGTTCTATGTGTGTGAAAAGGTTCTATGTGTGAAAAGGTTCTGTGTGTGAAAAGGTTCTGTGTGTGAAAAGGTTCTATGTGTGTGAAAAGGTTCTGTGTGTGAAAAGGTTCTATGTGTGTGAAAAGGTTCTATGTGTGTGAAAAGGTTCTATGTGTGAAAAGGTTCTGTGTGTGAAAAGGTTCTGTGTGTGAAAAGGTTCTATGTGTGAAAAGGTTCTATGTGTGTGAAAAGGTTCTATGTGTGTGAAAAGGTTCTATGTGTGAAAAGGTTCTATGTGTGTGAAAAGGTTCTATGTGTGTGAAAAGGTTCTGTGTGTGTGTAAAGGTTCTATGCGTGTGTAAAGGTTCTATGCGTGTGTAAAGGTTCTATGCGTGTGTAAAGGTTCTATGCGTGTGTAAAGGTTCTATGCGTGTGTAAAGGTTCCTCTGTGGCCCTCAGAACACTAACGGGCCCCCGGACCTGATGCTGGACCCCAGGACCGTGTGCGTCTGTTTGGACGAGGTGGTCACTAAGCGACCGTTGGGGGGATGTCAGACGCCGCTGCTGCAGCGACACCTGAAGAAGGTGGACAACAACCTGACGGAGGCCCAGAGGTTCTCCTCGTTACCACGGAGACCGGCGGTCAACATCGAATTCAGAGACGTCTCCTACTCCGTCAGAGAGGGACCCTGGTGGAGGAAGAAAGGTACTGCACAAGAATCTGAACACGTAGTTCTTAGAGGAACAGGGTCTCATTTATAAAACAGTGCGTGGGATTTATACTAAAACTCTACGTGCGCACAGAAGCCACAAAGGGCGTACGCAAAAGAACATTCAGATTTATAAACCGTGCGCACGCACACCTGAACGCAATGTTCACTTTATTAAACACAGTCCACCTGGAAACGTTCGTACGTGGATCTGCCTCTTACTCCGCCCACTTTCAACCATAAATGGTCAATGCAAAGCACGTCATGAATATTAAATTATGCTGCTGACCAATGGGCTTCCAGCAATGAGAAGAGGAAGTGAAACCTTCTGACACTGACATGAGGTGTTTGTTAGTGAAGTGGAGGTGAAGAGACATTTTATGGGACAGCAGTGATGTCACTAATAAAGAAAATACACTGATACATATTTATTTATTAAGAGTAATCGGACTGATTACCTCACATCAGTGGATCCTCATCTCCACTCTGGGATATTATTAGGAAAGTGAATAGTTTTTCTATATTTTTAGTGAGTGCTCCGTGCGCCTGACGGCTCACTGCAGCGAGTTGATGATACACTCACAGTGTTACAAGATATTATTAAAAGCTTTTAATGACTCCGCTGTTTAATGGAATCTGAATGTAATTTGCTGTAAATTGTTTTATATATTTTGCAATTAAAAGGTAAAAAAAACTAAAGCCGTTGGTATTAATGTAAATGATGAAGTGGATCAATAATCTGCTTCAGTTCACCTCCTCACGTCTGCGTCGCCACTTTCCCGTCTCCAAAACGTTCGTACGCATGAGTCAGAGTTTGCATGGAAATGCGCAAATTTTCCCATCAAGTTTGTTTTTACAAAAAAAGTTTGCGTGAGAAGTGGCGTACGTACGTAAAGGAACAGGTCTCAAAGGAATAGTTCACCCAAAAATGATCATTCACTCGTTATCTACTCACCACTATGCCGATGGGTGGTGATGCTAGTGGACGTGGCCAAATGAACACGCGCGCCCTTGGGAGAGAGTTTGTGCAGTTTTCCGGTTTATCAGAGACATTTAGGCTTGGTGTAAATGAGGTCGTTTCTAGTTGAATATGAACGTCTGGACTTGTGGACACTTGATGACACCACAGGAGCAGAATGGAGGTATTTTATTTGGAGAGGACAGAGAGTAAGCTGTGAAGGGGGACAGACAGAGAGTGGAGGAAGACATACAGCACAGGGCCGCGGGTCGGACTCAAACCTGTACCGCTACGGGTGAGGCCTTAATGGGGCAGCAGCTCTACCAGGTGAGCTATACGCCGCCCCAGTGTTTTTCTGTTGTTTTATTACGTCTGAAGAAGGACTCACTTTGGCTGCCACTCTGTTTACCCCTGAGACCCCCCCCCCCCGCATGCGTGTGTGTGCGTGCGTGTGCGTGTGCGTGCGCGTGCGTGTGCGTGCGTGTGCGTGTGTGTGGATTATCTGATGTAATCTGTTAATCTCTCTCATGCTGTTAATAGCTGCAGGTCAGATTTGAAGCAGCTCAGTTTGTCACCGTCGACAGAAAATAAACCCAAACAGAAACAAACTGCTGTTTAGCATTTGCACATTTACATGATTAGATATTTATACAAAGTTTGTCAGTGCAGCCGGCTGCTGGATATATGATGAGACAAATAAACCCAAAGTTTATGAAACAGATGTGATGTAAACCACCTTAAAAAGGGATTTGTCTTCAGATGAAGTCGAACACTGATGTGAACAGAAAACCTCGTATCCTGTTTCAGCTTTTCACAACAAAAGAGACAAAGAAAAGACCAAGAACAAAAAGTTCAGTCAATGAAATCTGATCTGACCAATCATCAACGCCTTCAGATCAACGCTCTCACAGAGGTGACGTGATGATGTCATCTGTGACATCACAGCAAAAAACAATCAAATGAATTGAAACACGAACAATTAAAATAATGAATACTATGAAAAATAACAACAATAATAAAATATTCCAAATAATAAAAAATATTCAAACAGAAACGCTGTCATAGATCTGAAACATTTGCAACAATAAAAAAACAAACATAAAGACATTACAGTGAAATGTTAAAAAGACAGGATAATGTAAAAAGTATAAAATGAAAAACAAACACACAGTTAGAAAAATCCCTGACGATAAAGGTCAATAATGGTCAGATGAACCCGTTAATCCGTGCACGCTACTGGTGCACAACCACACTGTGCACTACGTGCACGTCAGGGTTAGTGAGTTAATGAGACGCTGTGAACAGATCAGGTTCCTCTGAGCCTGAAACTCTTTGTTCCTCAGATTAAACAGTTTCACTGAGAACACTTCACACCTGCTCACACATCGGGTTCTCCCTCCTGATGCATTGTGGGTGTTCCTGGAGTGCACATGTGGCTCAAGGTTGAAGAGGTCACTGCAGGTCACTGTCTCTAATCTCTGTTTGGTTACAGAACAGGTCACCTGACAGTCAATACTGAGGGTTGAGATGACCACCTGGAAACCACATTATGTAGATGTGCTGCCATCTTGTGTTGATGACGTCATTCACAGTCAGAGTCTGAGCAGCAGTGATGGAGGAGTGGAGGTGTGGTATCGAGGTCCCGCCCACACACGCTCTCAACCAGAAGTGACAGAAACATCTTTCAACATTTATTTAACGTCTACTTTGATTTTTTGGTTTGGTTTCTGTCCCATCTGCTAACATGGGGAGGTTTATGACCTATAGGGGGCGATCCCGATGGTTTGGCTTCAGTTTTCGGATCTGTATCTACACTCTGTGTTACAGTGTAGGTTACTGTCGGTCACTGGATTTAATCTGATAATCTCATTAAACAGCGTTGAATCTTCATCAGCAGGTTATTTTCATCCTCCTCTTTGGTTTCCATGGTAACCCCATTTATACAACTAATATGAATAATAAATGATCGATATTCTCCAGCTTGTATACAGAATATTTTTCAGTGTTCGTGTGTGAAGTGAAACCTGATTGGTGGATGTGAGGACAAAGGCTCGTCCTCTCAGTCTGGGAACCTTCTCACTCTTTGTTTCTTTCCTGTCTCAGGTTACAAGACTCTGCTCAAAGGGATTTCTGGGAAATTCACCAGCGGGGACCTGGTGGCCATCATGGGGCCCTCAGGAGCCGGAAAGTCCACGCTCATGAATATCCTGGCTGGGTACAGGTGAGGTCATGTGACTCCAAGTCTCACCTGAAACCAAAAAGGACGAGAAATAAATAAAATGGAAGAAAAACTGAATAAGATCACTGGTAGGAATCAGTGATCACATGATCCGGTTCTGTATCAGCGATCTGGTCCAGTTTCAGTGATCCGGTCCAGTATCATTGATCTGGTTCTGTATCAGCGATCTGGTTCTGTATCATCTGGTCTAGTATCAATATTCTGCTGTGTTTTGAATAGGGAGACAGGGATGAAGGGGACGATCCTGATCAACGGTCAGAGCAGAGACCTGCGCTCCTTCAGGAAGGTTTCCTGTTACATCATGCAGGACGACATGCTGCTGCCTCACCTCACTGTGCAGGAGGCCATGATGGTACCACCAGACACTCTGTAGAACCAAGTTCTCTTAGACTCTTAGACCCTGTTGTAGTGATCCAGAGTCAGAGTCCAGAACCAGAGTCATGTACCAAAGTCCTGAACCTTAGTCCTCAACCTTTGTCCCAAACCTTAGTCCAAGACCTTAGTCCTGAACCACAGTTTTGAACCTTAGTCCTGAACCAGAGTGACGTCCTCTTGTTTTTCAGGTTTCAGCGAACCTGAAGCTGCAGGAGAAGCTGGAGGCTCGCAGAGAGATGGTAAGTTTTAGACCCCTGGCTAATTCCTGGTGTGAATGATGATCTCAGAGGTGAAACAGAAGTTCTGGAGCCTCATTCATAACGTACACATCTTTCAGACCCTATTTAGTGTGTACACCAAACCAAACTATCATAGACGAATATGTTGAACATAACTTTAACCTGTGCAGACGTGAGGAGTTGAACTGAAGCAGATTTTTGATCCACTTCAACATGAACATAACGGTTCTAAGTTCTAAGAACCTTCAACTGTAAAAATACAGAAGCAACTTAAAGCAAATGACAGTAAAACAACATAAAATAACAATAAGTAAATAAGTTACAGAAGCGAGTGATTAATAGTTTTTAATAATATCTTTTATTACACTTTACAAAAATAAATAAACTGTGTTCACCTTCAAACTTCTATTTCCACATAATGTCCCAGAATGGAGTTTAGGATCCAGTGATGTGTGAAGTAATCTGATTACTGTAAATACATAAGTACTGTGTGATAGAAGGATGAGGAGGAAACGAGTGTTTAGTGACTGTGGTGGTTTCCTGTCCCATGATGATGACTCATCATATAGATTCTATAGATCTGTGATCTTGTGTTGAACTGAATCTAATATTCATGAGGGGAGTTGAATGTGGGCGTGTAGAGGGCGGACTTTGATCCACGCTCACATGTGTCCAGGTTGGCTGTGATCTTTAAAGGGAACGTGGCCTTCAGGTGTGCGTGATCATGGTTTTATAAATCTGAATCGTTTTTTGCGTACGCTACTTTCGGCCTTTGTGCACATGTGCACTTTAGTATAAATCCTACGTTTGATAAATGAGGCCTCTGGTTTCTGTGTTTAGGTCCAGGAGATCCTGATGGCTCTGGGCTTACTGGACTGTGCTAAAACCAGGACGTCTCACCTGTCGGGGGGTCAGAGGAAGAGACTGGCCATCGCTCTGGAGCTCGTCAATAACCCTCCGGTCATGTTCTTCGACGAACCCACCAGGTCCGAGCGCTGAGGGTCAAGAGGTGGCTCTCGCTGGCCCCCGTGGTGGACTTTATTCTGGGTCCTAATTCTGGTCCTAGTCTAAAGTTTTAGCTTTTAATTCTGGTCTTGTGCGGCAGAGTCGGGTGATTAGTACGGTCGCCTCACACAGGGCACCAATCCTGGTTTGGCTGGGGTCAGTCTGTGTGGAGTTCAAATGTTCTCCCCGTGTGTGCGTGGGTTTTCTCCACAGTCCAAACCCATTAAAGTGGGTTTAAGTGAACTGGAGACTATAAATGAACCACAGGTGTTAATGGTTGTTGGTGGTTTAGATGATAGATGGGTTCTGGTCTGGTCTGATCAGTGATGTTTCTCTAGTTCTTTGTTAAACTGTTGAGCGTTTCATCAGTTTTTTTTCTTCTCATTTTTTTTTTGGACAAAGTTAGACACTTGTTCATCCGGACTTGATCCAGGTGCATTCTTCAGAATCATGTTGTCTACAACAGCCATTCCCAAACTTAAGAATGCCGCGGCCCAATTTGAAAACTGACAAATTTGTGCGGCCCACCCACACTTTTAATCACAACTATGTGATCCACACACAGGACTAGATATGCATATGCAGTGCAGATCCAATAACGGGACAAACCAAAAGTCTCAAAAGTCTCAAAAGTCCAAAAAATGTTCACAATAATCCTTCCAAAGCAACAAATGTAAAACAATAAGTGCAAATAGTGGATTGTTAAACATAATTTGTTGCTGTTCGTATAACAGAGAACTTACACATTACATTTCACAACAATAATATCAGGAAGAAGAAAAACACATCTGCGGCGTAACCAAATATACATGAGACGTTAAAGGCCCCCCCGCTCTCACATGTCCATAAACTGACATTAACACTGGATTTCCTCTGCCTGAGACCTCAAGCAGTTTATCTCGATATACTGGATATTGAATCACACATCGCATAAAGTTACCTGTAACTCACCTAATGAGAGGGAGGATGCTGCCGCGTAGCTGGCTCAGATACTCTCTCAGTTTATTTTCAAAAGAGTCTCGCGCCTTGGATAAATATTGTCCATGTTTAGTTTGTAAATGGCGGCGCAGTTTACATGGGTTCAGGGCCTCGTTAGCTGGCATCTCAGAGCGTAGCACACACACCGGCTTCGGGTGGTCCTGTGAGCCAGCACTCGTGAATCCCAGCGACAGCTACTCACTTGAGTCCTCTTTTTTGATTTGAATGATTCAGTTCGATTT
Source organism: Hippoglossus hippoglossus (assembly GCF_009819705.1). NCBI lineage: Eukaryota > Metazoa > Chordata > Actinopteri > Pleuronectiformes > Pleuronectidae > Hippoglossus > Hippoglossus hippoglossus. The sequence continues at coordinate 419,004 of NC_047163.1, forward strand.
TCTGATTCCTCTTCGCCCTGACAGCCTCTGCTCCATCTTGCTCGACCCAGCACATCTCAAAGTTCTCCCTCACCTCTGATTCCCCCCCGCTAATGATGCGTTCAGGTGTTAATGTGACGGTCAGCAAAACAATGACACCTGCTCTATAGGTCAGATAAAATAAGAATGGAATTTAAATAAAATGGAATTTAAATCTCATGGCTGTGTTTCATTACCTGTGATCATTTTAGTTTTTTAAATCAATCATAAATGTTTCGTTGTAATTTAATGCTTACTTACAAATCTGAAACTTTTTTATTTATGCATTTTCTGATGACCTCTCACGGCCCACCTGCAGTGGCTTCACGGCCCACCAGGGGGCCGCGGCCCACACTTTGGCCCGATTAAAACGACCTGTCTGTCTCTGTCTCAGTGGTTTGGACAGCTCGTCCTGTTTCCAGGTGGTGTCTCTGCTCAAAGCTCTGGCTCAGGGAGGACGAACCATCATCTGCACCATCCACCAACCCAGCGCCAAACTGTTCGAGCTCTTCGACAAGGTAACTGAACCAAGACGCAGCAACTTGTTACACAGCAAAACACAAACTGTCTGACGTCCAGGGTCAGAACGTTTTTTAAAGATCAATAAAAACTGATAAATCAGTTTATTAGGTTATTAATTAATGTGTGTGTGTGTGTGTGATTTCAGTTGTACGTCCTCAGTCAGGGTCAGTGTATCTACAGAGGAAACGTATCCAGTCTGGTTCCGTACCTCAGAGACCTCGGACTCAACTGTCCCACCTACCACAACCCTGCTGACTTCGGTAAGAAACCCCTCAAATTAACGTGCACACACACACACACAATTACAAACACACAAACCCTCACGTGGCTCCTTGGTCTCTCAGTGATGGAGGTGGCGTCCGGGGAGTACGGGGATCAGATGGTGCGGCTGGTAAAGGCGGCTCACGACAGGAAGTGTGAGAAGAATTATCAGATGGAGCTGAACGGAGAAACCAACCTCCACCCATTCCTGTGGCAGCGCGCAGAGGAGGTACGAAACAAACACACCCCAACAACAACCTCTCCACTTCATCAACGACATCGAAGACTTTTATTTTGAAAAATTTCCTGAAATGTATGTTCAGGTATGTAAATGTGGCATTATATAATAACAATGCTCTATTCTGCAGAAATCTGACCACTGGATAAATGTTGACCACGTTTTCAGAATCAATTGTTTCTATAAATCAGACTGTAAACAAACCCTCAGTTAGAACCTTCAGAATAAAGCTGTTTTCAGACATGAACTGAAGTCTGTGTGTAACATGTCCTCGTGAGTCCATGTGAGGACACAGCAGGACAATGTCCTGAAGCTTCCCAGTGAACGAGTGGACGTGTTGATGAGGTTTCTAACGCGTGACGGACGTGAAACTGGAAGAACACAAACATCTCAGGATGAAGAAGAGGAGCCGTACACGTAGAAGACGAAGACGTCCACTTGGAAACACGAGGAGGTTCCAGATCTTCTGGTGATGAGGGCCGACGCCGGTGTGGATGAGCTGTAAACAACAACACTGATCTTTCCACAGCAGAGTTTATACGTCATGTCCGGCCTCCTGCTGCTCTACAGGCTCCGCCCCTCGCCTGGATGTTCCCCACATGTTCCTGTTTGAACGAGTCGGACCCGACAACCTGCTGCTGCTGCTTCACAAACACCAACTACACAACATGTCAGGACGATATTTTACAGAGCTCACGTCTGAAAACAGTTTGAGTCCTCATGTCCTCATGTCCTCATGTCCTCTGGGTTCAGTTGCATGTAATATGTCTCTAGATGACTTTGTAAGTGGATTTGCAGAAGCAAGTTGTCGACTCAACATTATTAAAAAACTTGTTTCTCAGGAGAATTCTTCGTCTGAAGGTTGTCACAGTTTCTCAGCCAGCTGTATGACCCAGTTCTCCATTCTGTTCAGGAGAACTTTCCTCAGCATCCTCAGAGACTCAGTGAGTGTGAACAGCAACACCTGCTGGTCAGGTAAGATGACTGCAGCCACACCTGTGAGTAAGAGTGTTCTCATTGGTGGAACAGGTGCTGACTCACCTGAGGATCTCGTCTCACATTGGGATCGGCGTTCTGATTGGTCTTTTGTATCTGGGAATCGGTAACGAGGCCAAGAAGGTTCTGAGTAACTCTGGGTTCCTGTTCTTCTCCATGTTGTTCCTGATGTTTGCAGCTCTGATGCCCACAGTTCTCACATGTGAGTCTCCTCCCTCTCGTTCTCACCCTCTGCTGAACAACCTCTTTCTGTTGTGAGATGATGTCGTCACCTTCTCTGTTCAGTTCCTCTGGAGATGGGAGTATTTCTGAGGGAACACCTGAACTACTGGTACAGTCTGAAGGCGTATTACCTGGCTAAAACCATGGCAGACGTCCCCTTCCAGGTAAATAAGACAAAGGTTGGTTGGTTGGTATATAGATATATCGTTAAATCTATATATATATAGACATAAGTATGGGGACAGACCTCTTCATCATTGAATTCAGGTGTACAAAAGCAAGCACATATCATACAGTCTGCCTTTACAAACGTTTGTGAGTGAATGGGTCATTCTAAAGAGTGGTTCTGTAATATGACGCCACCAACAGTTGAGCTAGTGAAGTTTCTTCCCTCGTAGATATTCTACAATCAACTGTGAGTGGTATTATTGAAAAGTGGAAGCGTTCAGGAACCACGAGATGACAGATCACGTAAAGTTACAGAGCGAGTTCAGCGAGTGCTGAGGCGCCTGGTGTGTAAAAGACGAGCTGGACTGGCCCCACAGAGCCCTGACCTCAACCCCATCACTGAACTGCGGCTATGGCTGAGTGTTCGTCCTCCAACCAGAAGGTGGGGGGTTCACGCCTCAGTCTTCCCCTTCTGCATGCGGAAGTGTCCTAGGGCAAGATACTGAAGAGATATATATATAGTTGCAATGAAAATGATAACCCTGTGATCCTAAACCCGATCGAGAGCTAACGTCCAGTTCTCGGTGTCCTCTGCGCTACAGGTGGTCTTCCCGCTGGTGTACTGCAGCATTGTGTACTGGATGACGGCTCAGCCTCCGGATTCCGGACGCTTCTTCCTCTTCCTGTCTCTCGGGGTCCTGACCTCACTGGTGGCTCAGAGTCTGGGTCTGCTGATCGGAGCCGCCTCCACCTCCCTGCAGGTCACTTCACCTGAGTTCCCCTCTGTGACCTCACACTCTTCACCTGCTGACTTCACTCAGGTCTGTTTGTGTCCTGCAGGTGGCGACATTTGTGGGTCCAGTCACGGCGATCCCGGTCCTGCTGTTCTCTGGGTTCTTTGTCAGTTTCGACACCATCCCCTGGTACCTGCAGTGGATGTCCTACATTTCCTATGTCAGGTGGGGGGTGCTGTCTAATCATAAAACATTCTGGTCATTATGTCATCATTCTTAAAAAGGAAGCTGATGGATCCTGGGCAGATTTATAACTGGTGTTGTGTTTCACCCCAGTGATTCTGGGTCAGGTCCTGGGGCCCGGGTCCAGGGCCCCTTTGCTGGTTCAATGAGTCTAAAAGAGACTTATGGTGATCATCTCCATGTTTTGACTGAATCTCCTGATCCTGCCTTGTTTTTCAGATATGGTTTTGAGGGCGTCATCTTGTCCATCTACGGTCTGGATCGAGAAGATCTTCACTGCGAGAAAGACGAAACATGCCACTTCCAGAAGTCCGAGGCCATCCTGAAGGAGCTGGACATGCTGGACGCCAAACTCTACCTGGACTTCATCGTGCTCGCCATCTTCTTCTTCTCCTTGAGGCTCATGGCTTATTTCGTCCTGCGGTACAAGATCAGCGCTGAGAGGTAGACAAGGAACACGATGAAGAGTCACAGTGGAAGATCTGAGCTTTAGGCCACAGTTAGCGTGTAGCCATACAAACACAGAATCTACTTTGGCTTTAAAATCGAGATGAAGAGGAGAGGATTTGAGATGTCAGACGTGGATTTGGTTGAGCTGAAGGTGTTACAGGACAGGGTTCAGGTCCTGATCAGGAGCTGGTCTCCTGGTTTCACTCGGCCTGAAGGACCAAGCACAGACTCGACATCTGTACGATTTAAAGTCTGAACCTCGACGTTTATGTAACTTTAGCTGATTGTTGGGGTCAAAGGTCAAACCGACCAATAAAAACTGTATCTGACGCTGTTTATAAATAAAGAGACAAACAATTGATTGAACTAAGACTTTTATTATGATTTGTTATATTATTGTGATTTTATCATCAGTGACTGTATATAAAGAGGATCAGTGACTGTATATAAAAATGATCAGTGACTGTATATAAAGATGATCAGTGACTGTATATAAAGAGGATCAGTGACTGTATATAAAGAGGATCAGTGACTGTATATAAAGACCATCACTGACTGTATATAAAGAGGATCAGTGACTGTATATAAAGAGGATCAGTGACTGTATATAAAGAGGATCAGTGACTGTATATAAAGATGATCAGTGACTGTATATAAAGAGGATCAGTGACTGTATATAAAGATGATCAGTGACTGTATATAAAGAGGATCAGTGACTTTATATGAAGACCATCAATGACTGTATATAAAGATGATCAGTGACTGTATATAAAGATGATCAGTGACTGTATATAAAGAGGATCAGTGACTGTATATAAAGATGATCAGTGACTGTATATAAAGATGATCAGTGACTGTATATAAAGAGGATCAGTGACTGTATATAAAGAGGATCAGTGACTGTATATAAAGAGGATCAGTGACTGTATATAAAGATGATCAGTGACTGTATATAAAGACCATCAGTGACTGTATATAAAGAGGATCAGTGACTGTATATAAAGACCATCAGTGACTGTATATAAAGATGATCAGTGACTGTATATAAAGACGATCAGTGACTGTATATAAAGACCATCAGTGACTGTATATAAAGAGGATCAGTGACTGTATATAAAGAGGATCAGTGACTGTATATAAAGACCATCAGTGACTGTATATAAAGATGATCAGTGACTGTATATAAAGACCATCAGTGACTGTATATAAAGATGATCAGTGACTGTATATAAAGATGATCAGTGACTGTATATAAAGACCATCAGTGACTGTATATAAAGATGATCAGTGACTGTATATAAATACCATCAGTGACTGTATATAAAGACCATCAGTGACTGTATATAAAGAGGATCAGTGACTGTATATAAAGATGATCAGTGACTGTATATAAAGACCATCAGTGACTGTATATAAAGATGATCAGTGACTGTATATAAAGATGATCAGTGACTGTATATAAAGAGGATCAGTGACTGTATATAAAGAGGATCAGTGACTGTATATAAAGAGGATCAGTGACTGTATATAAAGACCATCAGTGACTGTATATAAAGAGGATCAGTGACTGTATATAAAGAGGATCAGTGACTGTATATAAAGAGGATCAGTGACTGTATATAAAGATGATCAGTGACTGTATATAAAGACCATCAGTGACTGTATATAAAGAGGATCAGTGACTGTATATAAAGAGGATCAGTGACTGTATATAAAGAGGATCAGTGACTGTATATAAAGATGATCAGTGACTGTATATAAAGACCATCAGTGACTGTATATAAAGAGGATCAGTGACTGTATATAAAGACCATCAGTGACTGTATATAAAGACCATCAGTGACTGTATATAAAGAGGATCAGTGACTGTATATAAAGAGGATCAGTGACTGTATATAAAGACGATCAGTGACTGTATATAAAGAGGATCAGTGACTGTATATAAAGAGGATCAGTGACTGTATATAAAGACCATCAGTGACTGTATATAAAGACGATCAGTGACTGTATATAAAGACCATCAGTGACTGTATATAAAGACCATCAGTGACTGTATATAAAGAGGATCAGTGACTGTATATAAAGATGATCAGTGACTGTATATAAAGACCATCAGTGACTGTATATAAAGACCATCAGTGACTGTATATAAAGAGGATCAGTGACTGTATATAAAGACCATCAGTGACTGTATATAAAGAGGATCAGTGACTGTATATAAAGAGGATCAGTGACTGTATATAAAGATGATCAGTGACTGTATATAAAGACGATCAGTGACTGTATATAAAGACCATCAGTGACTGTATATAAAGACCATCAGTGACTGTATATAAAGAGGATCAGTGACTGTATATAAAGATGATCAGTGACTGTATATAAAGACCATCAGTGACTGTATATAAAGACCATCAGTGACTGTATATAAAGAGGATCAGTGACTGTATATAAAGAGGATCAGTGACTGTATATAAAGACTCATGTCCTGAGACGACCAGCAGGTGGAGTCACACACTCACCTGCTGCAGTTTTCACTTCCTCCTCAGTCTTTTTTCCTTTTTACATATTTTACATCAACATCTCATTTCTACAAATGATTTTATATTTGTATTTGTTTCTTTGTGTTTGAATGTGAAGCTTTAGAGTAAAAACTGAAAACTTTACAGAGTCATTCAACAAATATTCGTTTATCTAGAATCAGACACAGTCTCTGGTTAAACTTTACTGAGTAATTTAGTAAAGCAGGACTCAGTTAAACTGACATAATCATGAGACCCAAACCCATAACTTTTCAAAATAAAATCTCTGTAATTCAGTTGATATAAAGCATTACAGCAACAGAATGATGAGAGCTTGTGTGCACTCACACTCCTCCGCTCCTTCACTGGTTACCAGTAGCTGCATCTGTTTCAAAACACTAGTACTTGGTACCGTGCAGTGGACGGATCGGGTCCAGTCCACACCCAGGACATGGTCAAACCTTACAGCCCAGCCCATTCACTCCGCTCTGCATCGACCAATCAGCTGCTCCCTCACTGCAAGGGACAGCTGTCACTCAACAACATCACCACTGTTTCCTGTCCTGGCTCCTAAACGGTGGAACGAGCTCCACATGGACATGAGGACAGAAAGTTCTCACATCTTCCTCCAGACTGAAGACACCTCTCTTCAGACTACACCTTGAATAAAAAATTCAAAATAAATAAAAGAATATAAAATATAGATATATTTAGTAGCACTTACATGTTGCACTTTGTAGTTTGGCTTCTTGAAGAACTTGTACTTTCTTGATTCTTGTTGTTCTGGTTTGTTCCTCGTGGTTGATGCTCTGATTGTGAGTCGCTTTAGATTAAAGCATCAGCTCAATGAAATGTGATGTAAAGTGTGTTTGTGAACGTGGCTCAAAGACATTTAGGCTTAAAACTTGGTGTAAATAACCTCGTTTCCAGTGGAATTTGAATGTCGGGGCTTCCGGTCACTTGATGACACCACAGGAGCAGGATGGAGGCATTTATGTTTTATTCTGTTGTTTTATTACATTTAAAGAAGTGTCTACAGTTACTTCAGGCTGCAACACTGTTCACCCCTGAAACTCTACAAGTGTTTTGTGGACTCAAACACTTCACTTTCCCTTTAAGCTGCTTCAGACTGAGCTCCTTAGTTCTCTGGATCTTCTCTGGAGGATCAGACTCAGTTTGTCTTCTCCTCCTGAGCTCCTGTATAAAGTCTAGATCCAGGAGCAGTGTGAACACAGCAGAGGATCCTCCACTGATTCACTGAGTGGGGGGGGGGGGAGCTTCTAACACGGGACACAAACATGAAGAAACTAAAACAAACCTCTGGTGAAGAAGTGCTGACGCACACGATGAAGACACAGACGAAGATGTGAAGAGAGTTTGTGGTGATCAGAGCTGACGACGGTGTCAGGTGATGTAAACATGATCACGTGACCTCTGCAGCAGAGGTAACACGTCACTTCCTGTCTCTGTCTGCTGCACCCGGCTGCCCCCCCTCTCACCTGAACCATGAGGAGGATCTGATGCTGTGTGAACGAGTCTGTGCAGAAAACCTGCTGCTGAGTTGTTCAGCTGTGAAACACAAACTCTGGAGAAGCTCTGGAGACGATTCATACATTTACCGTCCTCAGTCCGTCCTTTGTGCTTGAGGTGTAATTGACCTGCTGAGTCCTGTGGAACTGATTGTTCTGGGCTGTGCCATGCGTCTTATTTGTTTTGTTAATGTTTAGATCTGAACAGTCCTTGTTGTATTGGACTGAATAAACCACATCTTTCTGTTTGTATCCGGGTGTTTGGCTCTCAGGGTGAACGAGCTTCTGCTCCAGGTCGTTGCTGGGTTGAAAATGTTCAGGTCAGAGGCAAAGATTCTCTACGATTCATATGTGACCTCAACGACCCACTAGGGGGCAGGTTTCAACCATTGACATGATAACAAAATCCATAGTTGTGTTATAACCGGCCTTAAGTGGCAGGATCTCACCCGGTTCTCCTGATGTTCAGTCCGACTGTGACAGAGACGTCTGTTGTTAGCTCCACTGTTTTTGTCAAGTCGACTATGGTCAGTGACACTGTAATGTTGCTATAGTTACCTTATCAACACAATGTCAGTCAATCACGTTGAATTCACATGGACCATCAGGACTCTCAGGACTATCAGGACCATCGGGACCATCAGGACCATCAGGACTCTATGGACCATCAGGTCAATCAGGACCATCAGGACCATCAGGACCATCAGGAACATTGGGACCATCAGGACCATCAGGACCATCAGGACTCTCAGGACTATCAGGACTATCAGGAACCTTGGGACCATCAGGACCATCAGGACTCTCAGGACTATCAGGACCATCAGGACCATGAGGACCATCAGGAACATTGGGACCATCAGGACCATCAGGACTCTCAGGACCATCAGGAACATTGGGACCATCAGGACCATCAGGACTCTCAGGACCATCAGGACTATCAGGAACCTTGGGACCATCAGGACCATCAGGACTCTCAGGACTATCAGGGCCATCAGGACCATCAGGACCATCAGGAACATTGGGACCATCAGGACCATCAGGACTCTCAGGACCATCAGGAACATTGGGACCATCAGGACCATCAGGAACATTGGGACCATCAGGACTCTCAGGACCATCAGGAACATAAGGACCATCAGGACCCGGGACCATCAGGACCATCAGGACCAGCAGGACCATCAGGACCATCAGGACCATCAAGACCATCAGGAACATCAGGGCCATCAGGACCATCAGGACTCTCAGGACTATCAGGAACATTGGGACCATCAGGACCATCAGTACTCTCAGGACTATCAGGACCATCAGGACCATCAGGACTCTATGGACCATCAGGTCTCTCAGGACCATCAGAACCATCAGGACTCTCAGGACCATCAGGAACATTGGGACCATCAGGACCATCAGGACTCTCAGGACTATCAGGAACCTTGGGACCATCAGGACCATCAGGACTCTCAGGACTATCAGGACCATCAGGACCATCAGGACCATCAGGAACATTGGGACCATCAGGACCATCAGGACTCTCAGGACTCTCAGGACTATCAGGACCATCAGGACCATCAGGAACATTGGGACCATCAGGACTATCAGGACCATCAGGACCATCAGGAACATTGGGACCATCAGGACCATCAGGACCATCAGGAACATCAGGACCATCAGGACCAGCAGGACCATCAGGACTCTCAGGACCATCAGGACCATCAGGACCAGCAGGACCATCAGGACTCTATGGACCATCAGGACCATCAGGAACATCAAGACCATCAGGAACATCAGGAACATCAGGAACATCAAGACCATCAGGACCATCAGGACCATCAGGAACAACAGGACCATCAGGACCATCAGGAACATCAAGACCATCAGGAACAACAGGACCATCAGGACCATCAGGACCATCAGGAACATCAAGACCATCAAGACCATCAGGACCATCAGGACCATCAGGAACAACAGGACCATCAGGACCATCAGGAACATCAGGACCATCAGGAACAACAGGACCATCAGGACCATCAGGACCATCAGGAACAACAGGACCATCAGGAACAACAGGACCATCAGGACCATCAGGAACAACAGGACCATCAGGACCATCAGGACCATCAGGAACAACAGGACCATCAGGACCAACAGGACCAACAGGACCATCAGGACCAACAGGACCAACAGGACCATCAGGACCATCAGGAACAACATGACCATCAGGACCATCAGGACCATCAGGACCATCAGGAACAACAGGACCAACAGGACCATCAGGAACAACAGGACCATCAGGACCATCAGGAACAACAGGACCATCAGGACCATCAGGACCATCAGGAACAACAGGACCATCAGGAACAACAGGAACAACAGGACCATCAGGACCATCAGGACCATCAGAACCATCAGGACCAACAGGACCATCAGGACCATCAGGAACAACAGGACCATCAGAACCATCAGGACCAACAGGACCATCAGGACCATCAGGAACAACAGGACCATCAGGACCATCAGGACCATCAGGAACAACAGGACCAACAGGACCATCAGGACCATCAGGAACAACAGGACCATCAGGACCAACAGGACCATCAGGAACAACAGGACCAACAGGACCATCAGGACCATCAGGAACAACAGGACCATCAGGACCATCAGGACCATCAGGAACAACAGGACCATCAGGACCAACAGGACCATCAGGACCAACAGGACCAACAGGACCATCAGGACCAACAGGAACAAATGGACCAACAGGACCATCAGGACCATCAGGACCATCAGGAACAACAGGACCATCAGGACCATCAGGACCATCAGGAACAACAGGACCATCAGAACCATCAGGAACAACAGGACCATCAGGACCATCAGGACCATCAGGAACAACAGGACCAACAGGACCATCAGGACCATCAGGAACAACAGGACCATCAGAACCATCAGGACCATCAGGAACAACAGGACCAACAGGACCATCAGAACCATCAGGACCAACAGGACCATCAGGACCATCAGGAACAACAGGACCATCAGAACCATCAGGACCAACAGGACCATCAGGACCATCAGGAACAACAGGACCATCAGGACCATCAGGACCATCAGGAACAACAGGACCAACAGGACCATCAGGACCATCAGGAACAACAGGACCATCAGAACCATCAGGAACAACAGGACCATCAGGACCATCAGGAACAACAGGACCAACAGGACCAACAGGACCATCAGGAACAACAGGACCATCAGGACCATCAGGAACAACAGGACCATCAGGACCATCAGGACCATCAGGACCATCAGGAACAACAGGACCATCAGGACCATCAGGACCATCAGGACCATCAGGAACAACAGGAACAACAGGACCATCAGGACCAACAGGACCATCAGGAACAACAGGAACAACAGGACCATCAGGACCATCAGGACCATCAGGAACAACAGGAACAACAGGAACAACAGGACCATCAGGACCATCAGGAACAACAGGAACAACAGGACCATCAGGACCATCAGGAACAACAGGACCATCAGGACCATCAGGAACAACAGGACCATCAGAACCATCAGGACCATCAGGACCATCAGGAACAACAGGACCATCAGGACCATCAGGACCAACAGGACCATCAGGACCATCAGAACCATCAGGACCAACAGGACCATCAGGACCATCAGGAACAACAGGACCATCAGGAACAACAGGAACAACAGGACCATCAGGACCATCAGGACCATCAGAACCATCAGGACCATCAGAACCATCAGGACCAACAGGACCATCAGGACCATCAGGACCAACAGGACCATCAGGACCATCAGAACCATCAGGACCAACAGGACCATCAGGACCATCAGGAACAACAGGACCATCAGGAACAACAGGAACAACAGGACCATCAGGACCATCAGGACCATCAGAACCATCAGGACCAACAGGACCATCAGGACCATCAGGAACAACAGGACCATCAGGACCATCAGGACCATCAGGAACAACAGGACCATCAGGACCATCAGGACCATCAGGAACAACAGGACCAACAGGACCATCAGGACCATCAGGAACAACAGGACCATCAGGAACAACAGGACCATCAGGACCATCAGGAACAACAGGACCAACAGGACCAACAGGACCATCAGGAACAACAGGACCACCAGGACCATCAGGAACAACAGGACCATCAGGACCATCAGGACCATCAGGAACAACAGGAACAACAGGACCATCAGGACCATCAGGAACATCAGGACCATCAGGACCATCAGGACCATCAGCCGGTCGTCCTTCCTTCCATTCAGTCACTGTTACACGCCTGTAGGTCCCTCGTCTGCCGTCCCTCTCAAACTCCACATGAGCTGGAGGTGATGGAGGCGCAGACGTATTCTTCTGCTGATCTTTCAGAGAATTTCCTTCTCAGTCTGAGCCACTGAGGCCGAGGATCCATCAGAGTTCACTTCAGTCTGTGAGAGTCTCGTCTTATTAATGATTATTTATTTATTATTTTTTATTTAATCATAGTATTGATCAGAAAAATCACAAAAAGGTATTTTCCACAAATCTGATCGATATGAGGTTGATACATATAAAACACAGTAAATGTGTTAACTTATATATATATATACTGTATATGTATATATATATACATATATACATATACTGTATATGTATATATATACATATATATATATGTATATATATATAAGTTGGCCTCTTTCAGCTCCTGTGTGAGTTATATATAATACATTTATAATATTTATAAAAAGCTGCAGGAGAAATCTCACGACAACATTTGTCTTTGATTACTGAAAGTTCAAACTCCAGCTCCCAGAGGCTGAAGTGTCCTCAGGTGGACGATCACCTCATTAAGTTGGACATGGTTAATGAAGTCCCTCAGGTCAAAGGTCACTGCAGCTCATCAACATGTTTGTCCCTGAGGCGTCTTCACACGAGACACAGTTTCCACTGGTTCCCTCAGAAAGGACAGAGCAGTTTCACTTTTCCACAGAGACCAATCAGCAGGACTGGTAATGACCTCCCCTCTGACTCGTGGACCTCAGGACCTCAGGACCTCAGGACCTCAGGTCACTTCCAACTGAGAAACTCAAAGTCACAAGTGAATTTGAACTTTCTGATTCTTGTCGTGTAGAAAACTTTCTGGAACTGTTGAGTTTCACTGAAATGTTCTTTTATCAGTGACTTTCATTCCATGTTCACTGATCCGTCTGTGATACATGTGATCAACGTGCTTCTGCATGTTAGTGACCTGTGACCTCTGACCTCTGACAACTTGTTTAGCCGTTTTAATTTTTTTAGGGTTAGGGTTAGCTCCAGCGCCCCCTAAAGGCTGGTTTCTATACTGCTGATGTGATGTTTTCATTGCAACAATGACCCAGCCACACCTTTAATCACAACAGAGAATTTACACATTACATTTCACAACAATAATATCAGGAAGAAGAAAAACACATCTGCGGCGTAACCAAATATACTTGAGGCATTAAAGGCCCCCCCGCTCTCACATGTCCATAAACTGACATTAACACTGGACTTCCTCCAGCCTGAGTGATCAGGTAGTTTCTTGATATACTGGATATTGAATCACACATCGCTCAAACGTTTCTTCACCTGTAACTCATCTAATGAGAGGGAGGATGTTGCCGAAAAGCAGCTGTCAAAGTTTTGATGTCCGGCTGAATGGAAGTCAACTTCAGGCGGAGATCAGGCCCAACATCCAGTCTGTTCCTGTACTTTGTCTCACACAGATAAGTGGGGGCAAAGGCATGAGCAACATCAACGCCTTCGTAGACACATCAGTATATTCCGACTACACATGCATCCAGAAATGTGTCAGTTGCGTCTGTGAAAAGATCAGCTTCAAAGACGTATCACAAGAAAAATCCACAAGTCTGTCCTGCTCCCTGGAACTGAGGCCTGCGATAACGGTTCTGGATCCAGCTTTTCTGCTCGCTGAGTGCAGGGAAGTGTCTCCGGAGCTGCGTCTTCAGGGTCCGCAGGTGCTCCTTGATGACACCTGCCTCTCCTCTTTGTTGAGAAACTCACACAGGTTGTCAAAGGACTCGTAGTTTTTCTGGACCACTCTCCTGTCCCATGGCTCGAGCTTCCTTATCGTGGCCTCTATCTGTCCGTGGACATGAAACATGGTAAAGGCTTTTCCTTGGAGGGATAGATTGAGGCAATTTAAGTAGCTGTAAATGTCGGCCAAGTACGCCAACTTACACAGCCAATCGAAGTCACGGAATCGATCTGACAGTTCAATGTCCGGACCTCGTCACGCAGTTCAAAAAGTCGAGTGAGCACCTTACCGCGCGACAGCCACCGCACTGCAGTGTGCAGGAGAAGCTGCCTGTGGTCGCTCCCCATCTCCTCGCATAATATGGCAAACAGTTTTTCAAATCGTTTTTGTGGCCAGTGCCTCTCTGTGGATTCAGCAGTGGACCGCAGTAACCAGCGGAGCCACGTCTTTGACCCTTTTCACAACGCCCGTTAGTTTTCCCACCATGGCCTCCTCATGTCCAGTGTATATCATGGGAAACCATGAATGTATTCAGAGTCTCAAAGATGGTCCCTGCTGTAGTGTCAGTGTAAAGGTTTGCAAAACAGAAAATATTCATGTATTTCTCCATCATATTCATATCTAACAAAAGCATAAAAGCAGCTCGCTCGCATTCTGCTCACAAGCTGCTTCAACACATCGTCAGCATTCACTGTGGATCCGACAGGGAAATCACGTTCAGTGGTTTAGCTGCTTTCTCACCAATCACCACTCCAACCATCTCTTTGGCGGCAGGCAGGATGAAATCTTCCCAATGCTGTGTGGCTTACCAGTTTGTGGCTTACCAGTTTGTGGCTTCCCAGTTTGTGGCTTACCAGTTTGTGGCTTCCCAGTTTGTGGCTTACCAGTTTGTGGCTTCCCAGTTTGTGGCTTCCCAGTTTGTGGCTTCCCAGTTTGTGGCTTCCCAGTTTGTGGCTTCCCAGTTTGTGGCTTACCAGTTTGTGGCTTCCCAGTTTGTGGCTTACCAGTTTTCTATCATCTTAGCTACGCGGTATGACGCCTCCACTGCCTTGACATTTTCACTCCCAGTGACACACGTGGATTTGATCGATTTCCTTTGGCTCAGATACTCTCTCAGCTTATTTTCAAAAGAGTCTCGCGCCTTGGATAAATATTGTCCATGTTTAGTTTGTAAATGGCGGCGCAGTTTACATGGGTTCAGGGCCTCGTTAGCTGGCATCTCAGAGCGTAGCACACACACCGGCTTCGGGTGGTCCTGTGAGCCAGCACTCGTGAATCCCAGCGACAGCTACTCACTTGAGTCCTCTTTTTTGATTTGAATGATTCAGTTCGATTTTCTGATTCCTCTTCGCCCTGACAGCCTCTGCTCCATCTTGCTCGACCCAGCACATCTCAAAGTTCTCCCTCACCTGTCATTTGAATGTCTTGTTCTTAGTCTTCAACGCCAATCCAAGAAACACCAACAGCCAATCATTTTGCTGTAGTTTACCGTGCCCCTGGGGCTTATTCTGAATTTTTAACGGAATTCCCTGAGTTTTTATCAAACCTAGTCCTAAAGACCGATAAAATTATTATTGTTGGTGACTTTAATATTCATGTTGACAATAATAATGATAGCCTTAGCGTAGCATTTATTTCAGTACTAGACTCAATAGGTTTCAGTCAGTGTGTTCACCAACCTACTCATTGTTGTAACCACACACTTGACCTTGTATTATCATACGGTGTCAAAATCTAATAGTACTTCCACATAATCCGATTCTATCAGACCATAATTTAATAACCTTCGATTTCTCATTATCAGAATATATGCCACTTATAAAAAACTCCTTTTCTAGATGTCTACCTGATTGTGCTGGAGCTAAATTTAAGGAAATAATTCCGATTACATTTAAACCCGTATTATCCGTCGACACAACCAACAAATTCTTTAAAAACCCGAGCTCCACTGAGATCGACCATCTCGTCGATAGCTCTGTAAACTCATTACGATTAACATTAGACTCAATAACGCCTCTAAAAAAGAAACGTGTAAAACATAGTAAATTAGCTCCGTGGTATAATTCCAAGACACATGAATTAAAACAAGTATCAAGAAGACTAGAAAGGAAGTGGCGCTCCAGCAACCGTGTTGAATATCTCCTAGACTGGAAGAGTAGTGTTAAAGTTCATAAGAAGGTTCCACAAAGCAAGAGCTGCCTGCTCCTCAAAACTAAGAGAAGAGAATAAAAACATCCCCAGGTTTCTCTTCAGCTCTGGAGCTGACAGAGAGTCACACCTCCACCGAACCCAGTATCCCTCCATCCCTGAAGAGCAATGTCTTTATGACCTTCTTTAATGATAAGATTCTAACGATTAGAAATCAAATCAAACATCTCCTGCCCTCATCTGGCACTAATACACCATCAAGAACAGAAATCTCAGAAACGGCTGAGAATCCTACCGATTGTTTAGACAGCTTCTCTCTGATCAGCCTTGATCAGCTGACCAGAATAATCTCATGTTCTAAACCAACAACTTGTATCTTAGATCCCATTCCTACAAAAGTACTTAAAGAAGTTCTGCCCCTAATTGACAGTTCGTTACTGAACACAATCAATCTGTCATTATCATCAGGATGTACCACAGTCCTTTAAACTAGCTGTAATCAAACCCCTTCTCAAACAACCACCCTGGACCCGGAGGTTTTCAACTACAGACCGATATCCAACCTCCCCTTCCTGTCTAAACTCCTGAGAAGGTTGTAGCCAATCAGCTGTGAGAGTTTCTCCAGGAAAGTAATGTGAAGACTTTCAGTCGGGGTTTAGAGCCAATCACAGCACGGAGACAGTCCTGGTTAAAGTCACTAATGAGCTTCTAGTAGCTCCAGATGTTTGTGTCTGTCCTCGTTCTGTTAGATGTTAGTTCTGCTGCTATAGGTCTAGAAGGTCGGGGGACACATGACACTCGGAGCTTCTCTTTCCAGCTTCTCCTTCCTCTTCTCCATCGTTATCACATCAAAGTAATTCATATCCCATCAATACATGTTACTGACTTGACTTCTTCCCCGGAGTCCCTTTGCCTTATCGTCCACAGATCATCATCGTGGATTATGATGGTGGATCGAGAATCAGAGATCGTGATAATAAAGGCGGATCCTTTATCGTGTTGGCATCAGATACTGGTGGTGGACCACGACCGAGGTGGCAGCTGATGATGGATCCTAATGGCGGCAGTGGACAATGACTGTGGACTATAGTGGCATCAGATCTTGATGGTGGATCCTGATCGTGGTGGATCCTGATCGTGATGGATCTTGATCTTGATGGTGGACCCAGAACCTGATGGTGGATCCTGAACCTGATGGTGGATCCTGATCGTGGACTATGATCACATCAAGTCTGCTTGATATATAATATTTCTCCTCAGATACTCGACCATTACTGACAATAATCCATCAGTTCATTGACCTTCAGCTACAAAGTGTTTATTCTAATCAAAGCTGTAAATACTCTGATCTCTCTGATGTTCTCTGTTCCACGGGACATCTGTTCACTTGTGTCCGTCCTGGGAGACGGGTCCTCACATGTGTCTCTGAGGATCCGTCCTGGGAGACGGATCCTCACGTGTCTCTGAGGTTTCTACCTTCTTTACCTGTTAAAGGTTTTAGTAGTTTGACTCTTGTTGAGGGTTAAGGACAGAGGACGTCTCACCTTGTTAAAGACCATGAGATAGGGTTAGGGTTAGAGATAAGGCTTTGTTTCATTACCTGTAATGATTTTAGTTTTTTAAATCAATCATAAATATTTTGTGGTAATTTAACGCTTACTTACAAAGACACAGTGACACAAGGAATTCCTCTTTTTTCTAGAAACACTGGGACAAAAGCCCGTATGTGTTTTAATAATCATTTCATAATTTTGGATTTGTGAGCTGCTGTGATTATATGAATATGTTGTTGTTTGTATCGAATTGTTTCTATATAGATATGGATGCTTTTTGTTTATTAACATTATTCAAAACAACTCAATAAAAAGAAAACATATAGCAACAAACACTAAGACAATAAAGATAATTTCTTATGTAAAGTATAAAGATCTTTTCTTCATTGTTTCTTTTGTAAATGACATTTCATTGAGCTGATGTTTTATCCAGAGCGACTCACAATCAGAGCATCAACCACGAGGAACAAACCAGAACAACAAGAATCAAGAAAGTACAAGTTCTTCAAGAAGCCAAACTACAAAGTGCAACATATAAGTGCTACTAAATATATATAAGTATTTTTATTTATTTTTATTTATCCGAGGTGTGGTCTGAAGAGAAGTGTCTTCAGTCTGGAGGAAGACGTGTGGACTTCCTGTCCTGATGTCCATGTGGAGCTGGTTCCACCGTTTAGGAGCCAGGACAGGAAACAGTCTGATGTAGTTGAGTGACAGCTGTCCCTCACAGTGAGGGACAGCTGTCACTCACTGTGAGGGACAGCTGTCACTCACAGTGAGGGAGCTCTATCCCTTTAAGGTCGGAGCAGACGCACATTAGGATCAGTCACATTTTACCGCTGCTTATTCAGGGACATCAATATTAATTCAGCAGATTTTTATGAAGATTGATAAAGTGGAGGAACAGTTCAAATCTCTGAGGACACACTGACATGTTGTCTGAAAACTGTTCAGCTCAGTAACAGACGATAATCGTGTTGCACTAATCAATCGCTGTCAGTGATTCATCTCGTCCACAGTCTGAAGAGAAAATGAATTTTAGAATGAATTCCATGTCTGAGGTAGAATCTTTGGTCTGTGTTAAAACACGAAGTGGGTTCTGATGACGTGGGACCGGTCTCGTGGGAAGTTCCTGTTGTTAAAGGCTCGTTGAGAAGTGCAGTCGTCTGCAGCTCGGTCTGTCGGCTGCTTGTTAAACAGGCGTTGATGTCTGAGTAAGTTCAGCTGCATGTTCACGTGGTGTTGACGCGATGTCGAGGAGCTTGTGTTGGTTCAGTGTCAGAATGAAGGAAAACAAATGTGATGTTTGTGTTCAGTGAACCAAAGGATTTCAGTTTTTTGGGGGATTAATGTTTTCAATATTCCTAAACTGTTTTTACACTGAAAACAAAAAATGATGCTGAATTCAACGTCATCAACTTCATCTTACTTTGTTCTTGAGGCTTATTTACATGTGGGAACTTTGAGATACTTGTTGTTCATGTTGACTGCAGTGATTTACATGTTCATCCTGATTTCCAACACGTCTCTGATTGTCGTTATCTGTATGAACAGAAGTCTACATGAACCTATGTACGTGTTTCTGTGCAGCCTGTTTGTAAATGAACTGTATGGTAGCACAGGGTTGTTTCCTTTCCTCCTGCTTCAGATTCTCTCAGACGTTCACACTGTTTCTCGTCCTCTTTGTTTCCTGCAGATCTTCTGTGTTTATTCTTACGGAAGTGTAGAATTTACTAATTTAGCCGTCATGTCGTACGACAGATATCTGGCCATCTGTTGTCCTCTGCAGTACAACACACGTATGACGGTGAACAAAGCAGTTACCTTCATTATTGTGCTCTGGTTTTACTCTTTTGTGAAATTCCTGGTTACGCTATCGTTGAACATCCGTTTGCCTCTTTGTGGAAACGTCATAGACAGTTTGTATTGTCATAACTTCCTTGTGGTAAAGTTAGCGTGTTCCGACACCACAGTGAACAACATCTACGGACTGTTCGGTGTCGTTCTGACCGTCTTAGTTCCTCTGCTTCCGATCCTGTTCTCCTACATGAAGATTCTCAAAGTTTGTTTCTCTGGTTCCAAACAGACGAGACAGAAAGCCGTCAGTACCTGCACCCCCCACCTGGTGTCGCTGCTCAACTTCTCTTTCGGCTGTTTGTTTGAGATCCTGCGCAGCAGGTTTGATATGAGCAGCGTCTCCACTGAGCTGCAGATCATCTTGTCTCTGTACTTTCTCATCATTCAGCCGCTGCTCAGTCCCATCATGTTCGGAATGCAGATGTCAAAAATACGACAAACGTATAAACGTCTGTTCTGTTCTGAGTCACGACGTTGTCTGGCCACGGAGAATCAGTGACAGCAGATAATTCACAACACCGCAGCAGATTAAGCACCTGACATGTTAGAGACGTGTTAATGTTTAAATATGAACTTTATGGAACACGTCAGGCAGCAGATGAGCTGGACGACGTCTGAGGCCTCACTTCTCAGTCAGGTGACGGAACATGTGTGTCCTGGGTTAAAGGTCATCTTCATGTATGTGAATATCTACTTGTTTGTGTTTACGTTTCATCTCTGAGAAGAGTAGGACAAATTATAGTCTTTATTTATTTTTCTATTTTCTATCCTTATTCTTTTGTTAGATGATACTGTAACAAAATGCCGGGTCCATCTTGAACTGTAATCTGTGATGATCATCTGTTGATTCATGAAGCTCTGAGCTTCAGGATCTTCTGTGTTTGGTGAATCTGAAGCCGTTTAACACAGCTTCTGATGTTGGAGACCTTCACAGCGTCTTCACGTCAGCTTCACTCACTACAGGTGGATTCAGAAACCTCTCGGACATGAAGAGGAGGGATGTGCGTCACCTCAGCAAAATGTTAATGTCACAGACAAAGTGTTGGAATTAATTCACCAATGTTCCAGTTGTTTCTATAAATAAATTGGAAATAAAACAACATTTAAAATTGTGTTTTCACTTTGTTATCATGGAGTTTTCACTTCAGACTGAGGAAGAAAAAATAACGTGAACAAAGTTCAGGTTTTAAAAACTCCCCGAATGATGTTTGTATGTTTGTAGTCCAAAAACATCATAATGTACAAAAATATCATGGTTATGAGATTATATAATAATATATTAATGACACATATGATAATCTAATGTTAATGATACATATGTATCATGTTTAATAACATGTTAATGACATGTTGACATGAACAGCATGTTGTGTACTTCACGTGACACGTATGACGTGTGTCTGTTGTAATAAAGCAGCAGTAATAAGTTCAGTCACTGCTTCGGTCTGCAGGAGACGTGTAGCGTGTTCGTTGAGTCACTTCACATGTATGTTGACTGAGTGACGAGTAAATACATGTTTTCTGTCGTGTATCTTTTTTAATAGTTAACAATGTTGTCAGAGTGAAGCTCAGTAAACATGAAAGTAACACGCGTGTTGTTCAGGGAGGTTTAGAACATGAGAGCGTTTGATAAACTGTTCTTTTATCAACTCAAACCAGAAAC
Source organism: Hippoglossus hippoglossus (assembly GCF_009819705.1). Classification (NCBI taxonomy): domain Eukaryota; kingdom Metazoa; phylum Chordata; class Actinopteri; order Pleuronectiformes; family Pleuronectidae; genus Hippoglossus; species Hippoglossus hippoglossus. The sequence continues at coordinate 440,172 of NC_047163.1, forward strand.
ATGATCAATTCAACTTCATCATATTTTATCTTCAGCACTTATTTACACGTGGGAACTTTGAGATACTTGTTGTTCATGTTGACTGCAGTGATTTACATGTTCATCCTGATTTCCAACACGTCTCTGATTGTCGTTATCTGTATGAACAGAAGTCTACATGAACCTATGTACGTGTTTCTGTGCAGCCTGTTTGTAAATGAACTGTATGGTAGCACAGGGTTGTTTCCTTTGCTCCTGCTTCAGATTCTCTCAGACGTTCACACTGTTTCTCGTCCTCTTTGTTTCCTGCAGATCTTCTGTTTGTACACGTATGTGAATGTGGAGTTTTGTAATTTAGCCGTCATGTCGTACGACAGATATCTGGCCATCTGTTGTCCTCTGCAGTACAACACACGTATGACGGTGAACAAAGCAGTTACCTTCATTATTGTGCTCTGGGTGTATTCCTCTGTGAAGTGCTTAGTTACTTTATCGTTGAACATCCGTTTGCCTCTTTGTGGAAACGTCTTGGACAGTTTGTATTGTAATAACTACCTGATTGTGAAGTTAGCGTGTTCCGACACCACAGTGAACAACATCTACGGACTGTTCGGTGTTTTAATAACCGTCTTAGTTCCTCTGCTTCCGATCCTGTTCTCCTACACGAAGATTCTTCAAGTTTGTTTCTCTGGTTTCAAACAGACGAGACAGAAAGCCGTCAGTACCTGCGCCCCCCACCTGGTGTCGCTGCTCAACTTCTCTTTCGGCTGTTTGTTTGAAATAATGCAGAGCAGGTTTGATATGAGCACGTTTCCCTCTGAGCTCAGAATCCTCCTGTCTCTGTATTTTCTCATCATGCAGCCGCTGTTGAATCCTCTCATGTTTGGACTGCAGATGTCAACGATACGAAACGCCTGGAGACTCGTCGTCTGCGCTCAAACGTCGCAGGGATTTTGAACAAATTTAACAAATGTTTAAATGTTTTTTACATTTGTCCTGGAAACTGGACGCAAACGTGTTGATGAACGACGCTGATTTAAAATAAAACTCATTTACACTGCAATGTTTTTTATTGCATGATTCAGCCTCAGAGGTTGAATCAAAGGTTTCATGATCTTTAGCTTTAGTGCGTCTCTCATCCTGAAGCACTGACATGTTGAAGTTTTCTGCTGTGACTCAGTGTTTCAGTGTTAATCTCAGACGTCATAAAACATTACGTAAGGTTGTTGGATAAACAAATAGAATACATCTCCCACAATGCATCTCTTCCCAACAGTAATCTTTTCCTGATGAAGTTTATTGGCCATGTGTCTTAGAAATGTGTATTAATCTATATATATAATATATATGTAGAATATATGTAAACTAGAACGTCCCTTTAACAACAGTCTCCTTATGAACACATTGGAATTCACTCGAGTGTTATTGGATCAAATCAAACTCATAAATATCAGTCTGATAGTTTTCATCATCGTTGTTTTATCTCACAAAAGGTAAAGAAAGAGATCATTGATTCCTGGATCCGACCCCTGATCCAGATCTGCACCGAAATTGAACCAGTTCCTCTTTGACCCATAAACCTTCCTGCACAGGTTCACTGGACATTTCTCCAGTTTGTAACTGAGGCTGCAAACGATCAGACTAACGATAAGAAAACAATGAGACAAAGACATGAAACTAAACTTGTTTCAGACACTGGTTCAAATAAACGTCCTCGTGGTTCAAACATGATATCGTCAGAGGTGAAGACTGCAGCTTCCTCTTCTTCTTCTTCTTCTTCTTCTTCTTCTTCTTCTTCTTCTTCTTCTTCTTCTTCTTCTCTTGTTTAATTCTGTCTCTACTTCCTGTGTTTGTTTCAAAAGTCTAAACTATCCAAACAAGTGTTTTCACTGCAAACCAACAGAACCAGGTTCAGTTTGATCCAGACCCAGAACACCGTTTCTGCTCTGAGGAACCTTTCACATTCTGTATATGTATATATAAGTTATTATGTATTAATGTACATTCATAAACTGATTTAATAATGTTTTCATGACAGCCTGAACTGAGCATCGACACAGTGACACAAGGAATTCCTCTTTTTTCTAGAAACACTGGGACAAAAGCCCGTATGTGTTTTAATAATCATTTCATAATTTTGGATTTGTGAGCTGCTGTGATTATATGAATATGTTGTTGTTTGTATCGAATTGTTTCTATATAGATATGGATGCTTTTTGTTTATTAACATTATTCAAAACAACTCAATAAAAAGAAAACATATAGCAACAAACACTAAGACAATAAAGATAATTTCTTATGTAAAGTATAAAGATCTTTTCTTCATTGTTTCTTTTGTAAATGACATTTCATTGAGCTGATGTTTTATCCAGAGCGACTCACAATCAGAGCATCAACCACGAGGAACAAACCAGAACAACAAGAATCAAGAAAGTACAAGTTCTTCAAGAAGCCAAACTACAAAGTGCAACATATAAGTGCTACTAAATATATATAAGTATTTTTATTTATTTTTATTTATCCGAGGTGTGGTCTGAAGAGAAGTGTCTTCAGTCTGGAGGAAGACGTGTGGACTTCCTGTCCTGATGTCCATGTGGAGCTGGTTCCACCGTTTAGGAGCCAGGACAGGAAACAGTCTGATGTTGATGAGTGACAGCTGTCCCTCACAGTGAGTGACAGCTGTCACTCACAGTGAGTGACAGCTGTCCCTCACAGTGAGGGAGCTCTATCCCTTTAAGGTCGGAGCAGACGCACATTAGGATCAGTCACATTTTACCGCTGCTTATTCAGGGACATCAATATTAATTCAGCAGATTTTTATGAAGATTGATAAAGTGGAGGAACAGTTCAAATCTCTGAGGACACACTGACATGTTGTCTGAAAACTGTTCAGCTCAGTAACAGACGATAATCGTGTTGCACTAATCAATCGCTGTCAGTGATTCATCTCGTCCACAGTCTGAAGAGAAAATGAATTTTAGAATGAATTCCATGTCTGAGGTAGAATCTTTGGTCTGTGTTAAAACACGAAGTGGGTTCTGATGACGTGGGACCGGTCTCGTGGGAAGTTCCTGTTGTTAAAGGCTCGTTGAGAAGTGCAGTCGTCTGCAGCTCGGTCTGTCGGCTGCTTGTTAAACAGGCGTTGATGTCTGAGTAAGTTCAGCTGCATGTTCACGTGGTGTTGACGCGATGTCGAGGAGCTTGTGTTGGTTCAGTGTCAGAATGAAGGAAAACAAATGTGATGTTTGTGTTCAGTGAACCAAAGGATTTCAGTTTTTTGGGGGATTAATGTTTTCAATATTCCTAAACTGTTTTTACACTGAAAACAAAAAATGATGCTGAATTCAACGTCATCAACTTCATCTTACTTTGTTCTTGAGGCTTATTTACATGTGGGAACTTTGAGATACTTGTTGTTCATGTTGACTGCAGTGATTTACATGTTCATCCTGATTTCCAACACGTCTCTGATTGTCGTTATCTGTATGAACAGAAGTCTACATGAACCTATGTACGTGTTTCTGTGCAGCCTGTTTGTAAATGAACTGTATGGTAGCACAGGGTTGTTTCCTTTCCTCCTGCTTCAGATTCTCTCAGACGTTCACACTGTTTCTCGTCCTCTTTGTTTCCTGCAGATCTTCTGTTTGTACACGTATGTACACATCGAGTTTTGTAATTTAGCCGTCATGTCGTACGACAGATATCTGGCCATCTGTTGTCCTCTGCAGTACAACACACGTATGACGGTGAACAAAGCAGTTACCTTCATTATTGTGCTCTGGTTTTACTCTTTTGTGAAATTCCTGGTTACGCTATCGTTGAACATCCGTTTGCCTCTTTGTGGAAACGTCATAGACAGTTTGTATTGTCATAACTTCCTTGTGGTAAAGTTAGCGTGTTCCGACACCACAGTGAACAACATCTACGGACTGTTCGGTGTCGTTCTGACCGTCTTAGTTCCTCTGCTTCCGATCCTGTTCTCCTACATGAAGATTCTCAAAGTTTGTTTCTCTGGTTCCAAACAGACGAGACAGAAAGCCGTCAGTACCTGCACCCCCCACCTGGTGTCGCTGCTCAACTTCTCTTTCGGCTGTTTGTTTGAGATCCTGCGCAGCAGGTTTGATATGAGCAGCGTCTCCACTGAGCTGCAGATCATCTTGTCTCTGTACTTTCTCATCATTCAGCCGCTGCTCAGTCCCATCATGTTCGGAATGCAGATGTCAAAAATACGACAAACGTATAAACGTCTGTTCTGTTCTGAGTCACGACGTTGTCTGGCCACGGAGAATCAGTGACAGCAGATAATTCACAACACCGCAGCAGATTAAGCACCTGACATGTTAGAGACGTGTTAATGTTTAAATATGAACTTTATGGAACACGTCAGGCAGCAGATGAGCTGGACGACGTCTGAGGCCTCACTTCTCAGTCAGGTGACGGAACATGTGTGTCCTGGGTTAAAGGTCATCTTCATGTATGTGAATATCTACTTGTTTGTGTTTACGTTTCATCTCTGAGAAGAGTAGGACAAATTATAGTCTTTATTTATTTTTCTATTTTCTATCCTTATTCTTTTGTTAGATGATACTGTAACAAAATGCCGGGTCCATCTTGAACTGTAATCTGTGATGATCATCTGTTGATTCATGAAGCTCTGAGCTTCAGGATCTTCTGTGTTTGGTGAATCTGAAGCCGTTTAACACAGCTTCTGATGTTGGAGACCTTCACAGCGTCTTCACGTCAGCTTCACTCACTACAGGTGGATTCAGAAACCTCTCGGACATGAAGAGGAGGGATGTGCGTCACCTCAGCAAAATGTTAATGTCACAGACAAAGTGTTGGAATTAATTCACCAATGTTCCAGTTGTTTCTATAAATAAATTGGAAATAAAACAACATTTAAAATTGTGTTTTCACTTTGTTATCATGGAGTTTTCACTTCAGACTGAGGAAGAAAAAATAACGTGAACAAAGTTCAGGTTTTAAAAACTCCCCGAATGATGTTTGTATGTTTGTAGTCCAAAAACATCATAATGTACAAAAATATCATGGTTATGAGATTATATAATAATATATTAATGACACATATGATAATCTAATGTTAATGATACATATGTATCATGTTTAATAACATGTTAATGACATGTTGACATGAACAGCATGTTGTGTACTTCACGTGACACGTATGACGTGTGTCTGTTGTAATAAAGCAGCAGTAATAAGTTCAGTCACTGCTTCGGTCTGCAGGAGACGTGTAGCGTGTTCGTTGAGTCACTTCACATGTATGTTGACTGAGTGACGAGTAAATACATGTTTTCTGTCGTGTATCTTTTTTAATAGTTAACAATGTTGTCAGAGTGAAGCTCAGTAAACATGAAAGTAACACGCGTGTTGTTCAGGGAGGTTTAGAACATGAGAGCGTTTGATAAACTGTTCTTTTATCAACTCAAACCAGAAACATGATCAATTCAACTTCATCATATTTTATCTTCAGCACTTATTTACACGTGGGAACTTTGAGATACTTGTTGTTCATGTTGACTGCAGTGATTTACATGTTCATCCTGATTTCCAACACGTCTCTGATTGTCGTTATCTGTATGAACAGAAGTCTACATGAACCTATGTACGTGTTTCTGTGCAGCCTGTTTGTAAATGAACTGTATGGTAGCACAGGGTTGTTTCCTTTCCTCCTGCTTCAGATTCTCTCAGACGTTCACACTGTTTCTCGTCCTCTTTGTTTCCTGCAGATCTTCTGTTTGTACACGTATGTGAATGTGGAGTTTTGTAATTTAGCCGTCATGTCGTACGACAGATATCTGGCCATCTGTTGTCCTCTGCAGTACAACACACGTATGACGGTGAACAAAGCAGTTACCTTCATTATTGTGCTCTGGGTGTATTCCTCTGTGAAGTGCTTAGTTACTTTATCGTTGAACATCCGTTTGCCTCTTTGTGGAAACGTCTTGGACAGTTTGTATTGTAATAACTACCTGATTGTGAAGTTAGCGTGTTCCGACACCACAGTGAACAACATCTACGGACTGTTCGGTGTTTTTATAACCGTCTTAGTTCCTCTGCTTCCGATCCTGTTCTCCTACACGAAGATTCTTCAAGTTTGTTTCTCTGGTTCCAAACAGACGAGACAGAAAGCCGTCAGTACCTGCACCCCCCACCTGGTGTCGCTGCTCAACTTCTCTTTCGGCTGTTTGTTTGAAATAATGCAGAGCAGGTTTGATATGAGCACGTTTCCCTCTGAGCTCAGAATCCTCCTGTCTCTGTATTTTCTCATCATGCAGCCGCTGTTGAATCCTCTCATGTTTGGACTGCAGATGTCAACGATACGAAACGCCTGGAGACTCGTCGTCTGCGCTCAAACGTCGCAGGGATTTTGAACAAATTTAACAAATGTTTAAATGTTTTTTACATTTGTCCTGGAAACTGGACGCAAACGTGTTGATGAACGACGCTGATTTAAAATAAAACTCATTTACACTGCAATGTTTTTTATTGCATGATTCAGCCTCAGAGGTTGAATCAAAGGTTTCATGATCTTTAGCTTTAGTGCGTCTCTCATCTGAAGCACTGACATGTTGAAGTTTTCTGCTGTGACTCAGTGTTTCAGTGTTAATCTCAGACGTCATAAAACATTACGTAAGGTTGTTGGAAAAACAAATAGAATACATCTCCCACAATGCATCTCTTCCCAACAGTAATCTTTTCCTGATGAAGTTTATTGGCCATGTGTCTTAGAAATGTGTATTAATCTATATATATAATATATATGTAGAATATATGTAAACTAGAACGTCCCTTTAACAACAGTCTCCTTATGAACACATTGGAATTCACTTGAGTGTTATTGGATTGAATATGTTGTTGTTTGTATCGAATTGTTTCTATATAGATATGGATGCTTTTTGTTTATTAACATTATTCAAAACAACTCAATAAAAAGAAAACATATAGCAACAAACACTAAGTAAATAAAGATAATTTCTTATGTAAAGTATAAAGATCTTTTCTTCATTGTTTCTTTTGTAAATGACATTTCATTGAGCTGATGTTTTATCCAAAGCGACTCACAATCAGAGCATCAACCACGAGGAACAAACCAGAACAACAAGAATCAAGAAAGTACAAGTTCTTCAAGAAGCCAAACTACAAAGTGCAACATATAAGTGCTACTAAATATATATAAGTATTTTTATTTATTTTTATTTATCCGAGGTGTAGTCTGAAGAGAAGTGTCTTCAGTCTGGAGGAAGACGTGTGGACTTCCTGTCCTGATGTCCATGTGGAGCTGGTTCCACCGTTTAGGAGCCAGGACAGGAAACAGTCTGATGTTGATGAGTGACAGCTGTCACTCACAGTGAGGGAGCAGCTGATTGGTCGATGCAGAGTGGAGTGGACGGGCTGTAACGTTTGACCATGTCCTGGATGTAGACTGGACCAGATCCGACCTGATCCGTTCACAGCACGGTACCAAGTACTAGTGTAGAAACGGATGAGGGCAGCCACTGGTAACCAGTGAAGGAGCGGAGGAGTGTGAGTGAACTCAGGTTAAAGACCAGTGGAGCTGCTGCTTCCTGGATGAGCTGCAGAGGTCGGAGGGCAGCAGCAGGTAGACCTGCCAGGAGGGGGGGGCAGTAGTCTAGGCATGAGATGACCAGGGCCTGGACCAGAACCTGGACCTGAACCTGGACCAGAGCCTGGACCAGAACCTGGACCAGAGCCTGGACCAGAGCCTGGACCAGAACCTGCGCCGCCCTCTGAGTGAGCAGGGGGCGTATTCTCCTGATGTTGTACAGCATGAATCTACAGGAACATGTTGTTACAGTAATGTTGGCAGTGAGGGAGAGTTGACTGTCGAGTGTCACACCCAGGTTCCTACAGGTCTGGGGGGGGTTAACACAGAGTTGTCAAAGGTCATACTCAGGTCGTGGGTGGGAGGAGTCTTTCCCTGGAAGGAAAAGTAGTTCAGTCTTGTCAAGGTTAAGTTTCAGGTGGTGTGCAGACATCCACTGAGAGATGTCAGTCAGGCAGAGATTCCTGCTGCTGCCTGTGTTTCAGATTGAGGAAAGAGAGGATTAGTTGGGTGTCATCAGCGTAGCTGTGGTAGGAAAAGCCATGTGAGTGAATGACAGAGTTGGTGTACAGAGAGAAGAGGAGGGGACCCAGGACGGAACAAATAAATGTTTTATATCATCAAACACTGAAACTGATTCGTCTGTGAAAGACTCGTATTAGATGATTGTTCTCAACTAATCTCTCTTTACCACAATCGATCAATCACATTCACTTTGTCTCACAGATGTTAACAAGGATCAACTTCCTCTGTTCTTCACTCAACTAGAGTCAAACTCCAGAGAAACTTCATGATCAGTGAATAAAGCTCAGTCCCATGTGAGGATCCTCTCCCAGGACACAAGTCCAACAGATGCTGATGGAACTGAACACATCAACACAACAACACATCAACACAACAACACATCAACACAACAACACATCAACACAACAACACAACAACACATCAACACAACAACAGGATTCACTACATGAGAAGAACCAGTTTGTAACTTCATGTTTAAAGTGTTTCTACAGAATGTGTGATGGAGATGAAGGAGCAGAGGAACTGAGGACTTCCTGTCAGTGAAGGTAGAAGATGTGAGGAGACATGTTGTGATCACAGTCCTGGATCAGCTGACACCATCAGGGTCTGGATCCACCATCAGGATCTATGATGTGGATCCACCACAGGGGTCTGGATCCACCACAGGGATCTGGATCCACCATCAGGATCTATGATGTGGATCCACCACAGGGGTCTGGATCCACCACAGGGATCTGGACCCACCATCAGGATCTATGATGTGGATCCACCACAGGGGTCTGGATCCACCATAGGGGTCTGGATCCACCATCAGGATCTATGATGTGGATCCACCACAGGGGTCTGGATCCACCACAGGGATCTGGACCCACCATCAGGATCTATGATGTGGATCCACCACAGGGATCTGGACCCACCATCAGGATCTATGATGTGGATCCACCACAGGGGTCTGGATCCACCACAGGGATCTGGACCCACCATCAGGATCTATGATGTGGATCCACCACAGGGATCTGGACCCACCATCAGGATCTATGATGTGGCTGCAGCTGTGATCCTGGAGCTACAAACGATCAGCTCAGATCTCACACGTCACATCAGCAGTTTCCTTCTTCATGTCCGTCCTGTCGTTGTTAATGTTCCTTTGTACCAATGTGTTGTGGATTGTACCTTTTTCTATCGTTCCATAAATAAAGTGTTTTATCTTTTGATCAGCTGACGACGTCAGGTCTCGTTCATCTCTGATGATGAACTAATGAACTTGATTTTATAAATTGTAAATCAGCAGAAATCTGGTTCTCTGTTTTCAGTCTGAACCGTTTCGTTCATCTCCAGTTGAATGTTGCTCCTCTCAAACACAAACAGTGAAACTTCCTGTTGTTCCAGCTCCAGACGACACTTTGTCTAATCTCCTTTCAGATCCACAGCTGACGTGTTCCACCTCCAGGTGTTGGCCTGCAGGCGACTCAAAGCCTCTGGTCAAACTGTAACTGAGAGCAGCAGCTTTTCCTGGTCCACAGAATCTGTTTGTAGAGTTTAGTTCAAACATGAAGATTCATTTATGCTCAACGTTAGAAACAGAAACAGGCCGAGCCCTTCATTGACTTTGTGCTTTCATCTGGAGATGTATGTCTACATTTATGTGTATATACATATATACTGTATGTATATATATAAAACCCTTTGTAGGTTATAGTTATTTTAGCTGAAGTGTGTTTGTGAAATTGACATAAATCCTGTTTTGACCTTTCAGGTCATCTTCTTTTCTTCAGGTTCACAGATTCCTGATGAATCGTTCTGATTGTCTCACAATATGTTGATAATCACTCGGTATCGTGATCATATTGTATCACAGGTCATGTGATCCCCCCCTCATGCTGTATGCACTGTAAAGTGCTGTGTATTCCTACGAGTACAGACCAATCAGATTGAACTGGGAGGTTTCCTGTGATGAGGTGACCAGTTAAAAGCAGCAGCAGAGGAGGAGGCTGCCGTCGTTCATCTTCTCTGACTCAGCTCAGGAATCGACAGAAACATGTAAAATCCTCCTGTGATTCATCATGAACTCTTCACATGTTTCTTATTTCACTCTGGCTGCTTATGACTCTGGACTGTTGAGACACTTGTTCTTCATCGCTCTCATCTGTTTGTATGTTGTGATCCTTTGTGCCAACGTGCTGCTGATTGTCGTTATCTGTATGAACAGAAGTCTACATGAACCTATGTACGTGTTTCTGTGCAGCCTGTTTGTAAATGAACTGTATGGTAGCACAGGGTTGTTTCCTTTGCTCCTGCTTCAGATTCTCTCAGACGTTCACACTGTTTCTCGTCCTCTTTGTTTCCTGCAGATCTTCTGTTTGTACACGTATGCGAATGTGGAGTTTTGTAATTTAGCCGTCATGTCGTACGACAGATATCTGGCCATCTGTTGTCCTCTGCAGTACAACACACGTATGACGGTGAACAGAGTGGCCCTGCTCATCGCTCTGATCTGGTTGTTCCCGTTTCTGGAAGTTGCCGTGATGATTTGTCTGAGTGCACCGTTGCAGTTGTGTGGAAACATCATCAACAAAGTTTACTGTGATAATTACAATGTGGTCAAACTTGCCTGTTCTGACACCTCAGTCAACAACATCTACGGAATCATTTACTCCACAATCATCGTGGGTGGAGTCATCTTTTCAGTCTTTTTCACGTATGTGAAGATTTTAAAAATCTGTCTCTCTGGTTCTAAGCAGACGAGACAAAAAGCCTTTAGCACGTGCACGCCTCACCTGGTGTCGCTGCTCAACTTCTGTTTCGGTGGCATGTTCGAGGTTTTTCAGAGCAGGTTCAACATGCGCAGCGTTCCTAACGCGCTGCGAGTCTTTTTATCCTTATACTGGATCACGTGTCAGCCGCTCTTCAGCCCCGTCATCTACGGACTGAACTTGACCAAAATACGCATCTTATGTAAAAGTCTGCTTGTTGGTAAAATGTAACTTTAATGGTAAATCTAGGTCTGAATGAAATATCTGAAGATGTTTTTATTAAGTGTTGATTTCAGTGAAGATGATGTAGAGCTGGTTTGATATGGTGAGATGATTATAACTGAGGATGAAGATGAACACTATAACTCACAGGACAGCTGTCATCGCTCTTTGTTCCTCTCATGTTTCACTGATGTTAAACTTGCTCCTCACATGTGACTGACAGTTTGACTCCTGATGATCAGAAGTGGCTCCTTGTTTAGATCCATGACACAAACTGGGATTCATGAATATGAGACAATACAAATGAAACTTCATTGATTGGTGGATTTTATTGTAGAAACAAATATTGTTTATAAGTATAGATTTCTTCTATTGAAAAAAAAAAGAATTCTGCCGTAGATAAAAACTTTCTTTGCTGTAATTGTTGGAAACATTTAGTTTTTAAATTCTCTAAACAAGTTTATGACTTAGAGGTTTAATCAGCTCCATGTATTTTGGCTTTATGTCAAATATTCTCCGATTTTTGTTCCTGTTATTATTATTACAAGTTTAAATAAAGGACAAAATATAAACATGAGTGAATGTGTCGATCGCATAAACTTGCAAGAAACAAAATCTATTGTGAAACGATTTCATATGAATAAATGTGTGAAGATGGTTCGGCCCATCAGAGTCTAATTTCTCTCTTTTTAAATTTCTCATAAAAGAAAAAGAATATGATTTCACATCTCTCGGATGTTTTCTAATCATCACACTTAGAACTGATCTTTATAAAAACCTGATGAATTCATATTTATGTTCCTGGATCAACAAACAACTTAAAACACTGCGTCACTATTGTTGATGTTTGTTGTCGGGTCGAATGATTCAAGACAAATGGTGCTTCCTGCAAACAGCTGTTTAGACTCCGCCCCCTTTATACCACACATCTTTGATGTTGATGGACAGGATTTAAAGGTACAGCCTCTTTGAGGAGAACCTCAGAGTTCCACTTCCTGTTCTTTGCTGATGAAGTGGTTCTGTTCTTCAGTTTGTAGCCAAGTATGTCTGCTATCTGCTATCTGCTATCTGCTAACAGCTAACAGCTATCTGCTATCTGCTAACAGCTATCTGCTATCTGCTATCTGCTATCTGCTAACAGCTATCTGCTATCTGCTAACAGCTATCTGCTATCTGCTGTCTGCTATCTGCTATCTGCTATCTGCTATCTGCTAACAGCTAACAACTATCTGCTATCTGCTAACAGCTATCTGCTATCTGCTATCTGCTATCTGCTATCTGCTAACAGCTAACAGCTATCTGCTAACAGCTAACAGCTAACAGCTAACAGCTATCTGCTATCTGCTAACAGCTATCTGCTGTCTGCTATCTGCTATCTGCTAACAGCTATCTGCTATCTGCTGTCTGCTATCTGCTATCTGCTATCTGCTATCTGCTAACAGCTAACAGCTATCTGCTATCTGCTATCTGCTAACAGCTAACAGCTATCTGCTATCTGCTATCTGCTAACAGCTAACAGCTATCTGCTATCTGCTAACAGCTATCTGCTGTCTGCTATCTGCTATCTGCTAACAGCTATCTGCTATCTGCTGTCTGCTATCTGCTATCTGCTATCTGCTAACAGATATCTGCTATCTGCTATCTGCTAACAGCTATCTGCTAACAGCTAACAGCTATCTGCTATCTGCTAACAGCTATCTGCTATCTGCTATCTGCTATCTGCTATCTGCTGTCTGCTAACAGCTAACAGCTATCTGATATCTGCTAACAGCTATCTGCTGTCTGCTATCTGCTATCTGCTAACAGCTATCTGCTATCTGCTAACAGCTATCTGCTATCTGCTGTCTGCTATCTGCTAACAGCTAACAGCTAACAGCTAACAGCTGTCTGCTATCTGCTATCTGCTGTCTGCTATCTGCTATCTGCTAACAGCTAACAGCTATCTGCTATCTGCTAACAGCTATCTGCTATCTGCTGTCTGCTGTCTGCTAACAGCTAACAGCTAACAGCTATCTGCTATCTGCTAACAGCTATCTGCTGTCTGCTATCTGCTATCTGCTAACAGCTATCTGCTGTCTGCTATCTGCTATCTGCTATCTGCTAACAGCTATCTGCTATCTGCTAACAGCTAACAGCTATCTGCTATCTGCTAACAGCTATCTGCTGTCTGCTGTCTGCTGTCTGCTATCTGCTATCTGCTAACAGCTATCTGCTGTCTGCTATCTGCTAACAGCTATCTGCTATCTGCTGTCTGCTATCTGCTATCTGCTAACAGATATCTGCTATCTGCTATCTGCTAACAGCTATCTGCTGTCTGCTATCTGCTATCTGCTATCTGCTAACAGCTAACAGCTATCTGCTATCTGCTATCTGCTGTCTGCTAACAGCTATCTGCTATCTGCTAACAGCTATCTGCTGTCTGCTGTCTGCTATCTGCTAACAGCTATCTGCTGTCTGCTATCTGCTAACAGCTATCTGCTATCTGCTGTCTGCTGTCTGCTAACAGCTATCTGCTAACAGCTATCTGCTGTCTGCTATCTGCTAACAGCTATCTGCTGTCTGCTAACAGCTATCTGCTGTCTGCTATCTGCTAACAGCTATCTGCTATCTGCTAACAGCTATCTGCTGTCTGCTATCTGCTATCTGCTAACAGCTATCTGCTGTCTGCTATCTGCTATCTGCTATCTGCTATCTGCTATCTGCTAACTGCTAACAGCTATCTGCTATCTGCTAACAGCTATCTGCTGTCTGCTAACAGCTATCTGCTAACAGCTATCTGCTGTCTGCTATCTGCTAACAGCTAACAGCTATCTGCTAACTGCTAACAGCTATCTGCTATCTGCTATCTGCTAACAGCTATCTGCTATCTGCTAACAGCTATCTGCTGTCTGCTAACAGCTATCTGCTAACAGCTATCTGCTGTCTGCTATCTGCTAACAGCTATCTGCTGTCTGCTGTCTGCTATCTGCTAACAGCTATCTGCTGTCTGCTAACAGCTATCTGCTAACAGCTATCTGCTGTCTGCTATCTGCTATCTGCTATCTGCTGTCTGCTAACTGCTAACTGCTAACAACTAACAACTAACAGCTATCTGCTAACAGCTAACTGCTATTTGCTAACTGCTAACAACTAACAGCTATCTGCTAACAGCTAACAGCTAACAGCTAACTGCTATTTGCTAACTGCTAACAACTAATAGCTATCTGCTAACAGCTAACTGCTAACAGCTATCTGCTATATGCTAACAGCTAACAGCTATCTGCTATCTGCTAACAGCTATCTGCTGTCTGCTAACAGCTAACAGCTATCTGCTATCTGCTAACAGCTATCTGCTGTCTGCTATCTGCTATCTGCTATCTGCTATCTGCTAACAGCTATCTGCTATCTGCTATCTGCTATCTGCTAACAGCTAACAGCTATCTGCTATCTGCTATCTGCTAACAGCTATCTGCTGTCTGCTATCTGCTATCTGCTATCTGCTAACAGCTATCTGCTGTCTGCTATCTGCTAACAGCTATCCGCTATCTGCTGTCTGCTATCTGCTATCTGCTAACAGATATCTGCTATCTGCTAACAGCTATCTGCTATCTGCTGTCTGCTATCTGCTATCTGCTATCTGCTATCTGCTAACAGCTAACAGCTATCTGCTATCTGCTAACAGCTATCTGCTATCTGCTGTCTGCTAACAGCTATCTGCTAACAGCTATCTGCTGTCTGCTATCTGCTAACAGCTATCTGCTAACAGCTATCTGCTATCTGCTGTCTGCTGTCTGCTAACAGCTATCTGCTAACAGCTATCTGCTGTCTGCTATCTGCTATCTGCTAACAGCTATCTGCTGTCTGCTAACAGCTATCTGCTGTCTGCTATCTGCTAACAGCTATCTGCTATCTGCTAACAGCTATCTGCTATCTGCTAACAGCTATCTGCTGTCTGCTATCTGCTATCTGCTAACAGCTATCTGCTATCTGCTATCTGCTATCTGCTAACTGCTAACAGCTATCTGCTATCTGCTAACAGCTATCTGCTGTCTGCTAACAGCTATCTGCTGTCTGCTATCTGCTATCTGCTAACAGCTATCTGCTGTCTGCTATCTGCTATCTGCTATCTGCTATCTGCTAACTGCTAACAGCTATCTGCTATCTGCTAACAGCTATCTGCTGTCTGCTAACAGCTATCTGCTAACAGCTATCTGCTGTCTGCTATCTGCTAACAGCTATCTGCTGTCTGCTATCTGCTAACAGCTATCTGCTATCTGCTAACAGCTGTCTGCTAACAGCTATCTGCTAACAGCTGTCTGCTAACAGCTATCTGCTAACAGCTATCTGCTGTCTGCTATCTGCTATCTGCTATCTGCTGTCTGCTAACTGCTAACTGCTAACAACTAACAACTAACAGCTATCTGCTAACAGCTAACTGCTATTTGCTAACTGCTAACAACTAACAACTAACAGCTATCTGCTAACAGCTAACAGCTAACAGCTAACAGCTAACAGCTAACTGCTAACTGCTAACTGCTATTTGCTAACTGCTAACAACTAACAGCTATCTGCTAACAGCTAACTGCTAACAGCTATCTGCTATCTGCTAACAGCTATCTGCTATCTGCTATCTGCTAACAGCTAACAGCTATCTGCTATCTGCTAACAGCTATCTGCTGTCTGCTAACAGCTAACAGCTATCTGCTATCTGCTAACAGCTATCTGCTATCTGCTATCTGCTATCTGCTAACAGCTATCTGCTATCTGCTATCTGCTATCTGCTAACAGCTATCTGCTATCTGCTATCTGCTAACAGCTATCTGCTGTCTGCTATCTGCTATCTGCTATCTGCTATCTGCTAACAGCTATCTGCTGTCTGCTATCTGCTAACAGCTATCTGCTAACAGCTATCTGCTGTCTGCTATCTGCTAACAGCTATCTGCTATCTGCTAACAGCTGTCTGCTAACAGCTATCTGCTAACAGCTGTCTGCTAACAGCTATCTGCTAACAGCTATCTGCTGTCTGCTATCTGCTATCTGCTATCTGCTGTCTGCTAACTGCTAACTGCTAACAACTAACAACTGACAGTTATCTGCTAACAGCTAACTGCTAACTGCTATTTGCTAACTGCTAACAACTAACAGCTATCTGCTAACAGCTAACTGCTATTTGCTAACAACTAACAGCTATCTGCTAACAGCTAACTGCTAACAGCTATCTGCTATCTGCTATCTGCTAACAGCTATCTGCTATCTGCTATCTGCTAACAGCTAACAGCTATCTGCTATCTGCTAACAGCTATCTGCTGTCTGCTATCTGCTATCTGCTATCTGCTATCTGCTAACAGCTATCTGCTATCTGCTATCTGCTATCTGCTAACAGCTAACAGCTATCTGCTATCTGCTATCTGCTAACAGCTATCTGCTGTCTGCTATCTGCTATCTGCTAACAGCTATCTGCTGTCTGCTATCTGCTATCTGCTATCTGCTAACAGCTATCCGCTATCTGCTGTCTGCTATCTGCTATCTGCTAACAGATATCTGCTATCTGCTAACAGCTATCTGCTATCTGCTATCTGCTATCTGCTAACAGCTAACAGCTATCTGCTATCTGCTAACAGCTATCTGCTATCTGCTGTCTGCTAACAGCTATCTGCTAACAGCTATCTGCTATCTACATCTATCTGCTAACAGCTAACAAGCAGCTGCTAGCTAAATTCAGACATCAGTATTATCACCTGCTTTTTAAAAACATTCTCACAATATTAAAGCAGAGTTAAAATATTTATTATCAACAGAGTTCAGATGATTCACAGGATGAACAAAGTCTGTGTTTAAAAAACATAAAAGATAAAAGATAAAAGATAAAACGACTGTTTCCTGTCCTGGCTCCTAAACGGTGGAACCAGCTCCACATGGACATGAGGACAGGAAGTCCACACGTCTTCCTCCAGACTGAAGACACTTCTCTTCAGACTGAAGACACTTCTCTTCAGACTGAAGACACCTCTCTTCAGACTACACCTTGAATAAAAGTTTAAACTAACAATTCAGTAGCACTTACATGTCACTAACTTATAGAACTTTGTAGTTTGTCTTTCTTGAAGAACTTGTACTTTCTTGATTCTTGTTGTTCTGGTTTGTTCCTCATGGTTGATGCACTGATTGTGAGTCGCTCTGGATAAAAGCGTCAGCTCAATGAAATGTAATGTAATGTAATAAAAAAGATAAAAGATAAAAGATAAAAGATAAAAGATAAAAACATAAAAACAGAAACATGGAAACATAGAAACATAAAATATAAAACTTAAAACGTAGAAACATAAAGTAAAAAACATAAATTTAAAAAGATTAAAGATAAAAGATTAAAGATAAAAAACGATGAGGGTAAAGTTCGTTTCACGTTTTTCCAATAACAACATTTTTACATGTGATGCGTATCTTAGTGATTTTCAGTCCGTACATGATGGGGTTAAACAGCGGCTGACACGTGAGCCAGTACAATGATAAGAAAATACGCAACATATTTGGCACATGTTTCATATCAAATCGATTTTGTGCAATTTCAAAGAAACAGCCACAGGAGAAGTTGAGCAGCGACACCAGGTGGGGGGTGACGGTAGTGACGGCTTTTTGTCTCGTCTGTTTGGAACCAGAGAGACAAACTTTTATAATCCTCATGTACGAGTAAAAGATGAAAAGAACCAGGAGAACAGTGGTGAGAGTATAAAATATTCCATAAAGATTATTGACTGAGGTGTCAGAGCAGGAGAGTTTGACCACAGAATAATTATCACAGTAAACTTTGTGAATCCTGTTTCCACACAGCTGCAGAGAAAAGCTCAGAGAAACCAAAACCAAAATGGAAGCAAATGGATAAAACCACGATAACGCGATGAGCAGGGCGACTCTACTGGAGGTCATACGTGTGTTGTACTGCAGAGGACAACAGATGGCCAGATATCTGTCGTACGACATGACGCACAAACTACTGAACTGTACACTGGCATACGTGTACAAAGAGAAGATCTGCAGGAAACAAAGAGGACGAGAAACAGTGTGAACGTCTGAGAGAATCTGAACCAGGAGCAAAGGAAACAACCCTGTGCTACCATACAGTTCATTTACAAACAGGCTGCACAGAAACACGTACATAGGTTCATGTAGACTTCTGTTCATACAGATAACGACAATCAGAGACGTGTTGGAAATCAGGATGAACATGTAAATCACTGCAGTCAACATGAACAACAAGTATCTCAAAGTTCCCACATGTAAATAAGCCTCAAGCACAAAGTAAGATGAAGTTGATGACGTTGAATTCAGCATCATTTTTGTTTTCAGTGTAAAAACAGTTTAGAAATATTGAAAACATTAATCCCCCAAAAAACTGAAATCCTTTGGTTCACTGAACACAAACATCACATTTGTTTTCATTCATTCTGACACTGAACCAACACAAGCTCCTCGACATCGCGTCAACACCACGTGAACATGCAGCTGAACTTACTCAGACATCTGACTAACCAACCTACATACAGATAACTGACTAACCAACCTACATACAGATAACTGACTAACCAACCTACATACAGATAACTGACTAACTAACCTACATACAGATAACTGACTAACTAACCTACATACAGATAACTGACTAACTAACCTACATACAGATAACTACAATCAGCAGCACGTTGGCACAAAGGATCACAACACACACAGACAACACCAGCACAACAAGCATGTGTTTGAAATGTGCAGTGTGGAGTTTATCATCATGAATCAAACTGATGATTTGAATTAATGATTCACATGAAGAATAAACGTTATAAACTCAAACCTGCAGGAAAGTTTTTAAACTGTACTTTACAAAGACGACAAATATTTCAAAGTAATTTCATGAGGTTCAGTGTAAACAAAGTTCATTAATGAAGCATCAACACAGAACAGGATTCGCTGAGTGAAGGCTCAGCTCTTTTTATAACCGACTCCTCTGGTAAACAAGCTTCGCACACAACTTCACAACTGCTCCAAATAAAAGCATCAGTTACAAAACAAAGGCTGTGCTTTTACTTTGAAGACAAATTGCCAAACAGGAAGTGATTCTACAAGTGGCAGTGTGTGTATTGTATTATGTTTTATTGTTTTACCAATAAAATATGAATATTTGATGATTTGTTCGCTTTTTGAATAAACTATCAATAGAAATCAGTCAGATTTTAAAATATGATATTTTAAGGAGACTCTCTTTTCCCCTGTTAATAGTTTTTTTAGTAGTTTGACTCTTGAGGGTTAAGAACAGAGGACGTCTCACCTTGTTAAAGCAAATTCAATTTGATTGATTGATTGATTGATATATTAAAGTGTTTTAACAGAATTAAACTAATCACAGTTTTAAACCCAAAAGATTTAAAGGAACTTTTTATGTTCACTGGAAAAAGAAAATTGTTCTTAAATTAAAAAAATTCTATTAGTGACACAAATTTTAATTTTAATTTTACAAACATATTAATTTGAGTCTGGAGCTATTTCCAAAATGAGAATTCATAAAATGACAGAATGGATGAAAAACATTTTAAAACTGGAGCAACATGTCGGGATCAAAGGAACATCAGACTGGTTTAAATCATATTTATCACATAGATTTCAGTTTGTTCATGTGAACACTGACTCCTCCATGCACACACAAGTTAGTCATGGAGTTCCACAGGGTTCTGTCCTTGGACCGATGCTCTTCAGCTTATATCTGCTCCCTTTAGGCAACATCATCAGAAAGCACCTCGTACACTTCCACTGTTACGCAGACGACACCCAGCTGTGTCTTCAAATTCAGATTGTAATCTTAAATTACGCCCAGAAATTTAAACTAAGTAACTATTTCAATATTTTCAGCCTTAATGAAAATGTCAGCATTGATGACCTGCTAATTGGATTTAGAAAATGTCAGATCAATCCACTGTGTGATGAAGGTTTGATAGTTTGCTGATAGTTGTGGAGAGGACTGTGGTTCTGAGGTGTTTATCCTCTGGTGAATATCCTGTAGCTGTGACGTGCCCTGATCTGAAGGTTTAAAGAGGTGGAGCAGAGTCTGAGCTCAGTGATTCGGAGCCGGGCTTCAGAAGAACTGTCATGAAGGCAGCGATGAGTTTCAGGCTCTGTCACAGTTGTTTTCTCGAGAATCTGTTTTGTGGAGTTTCACTGAATTCAGTCCACGTGAAGAGAATCATGATAAACGCCACCATTGTTTCTTACTTCACTCTGGCTGCTTATGTGGACTCTGGACTGTTGAGATACTTGTTCTTCATGCTGGTCCTGTCGTTGTACTTGTTGATCCTTTGTGCCAACGTGCTGCTGATTGTCGTTATCTGTATGAACAGAAGTCTACATGAACCTATGTACGTGTTTCTGTGCAGCCTGTTTGTAAATGAACTGTATGGTAGCACAGGGTTGTTTCCTTTGCTCCTGGTTCAGATTCTCTCAGACGTTCACACTGTTTCTCGTCCTCTTTGTTTCCTGCAGATCTTCTGTCTTTATTCTTACGCTTGTGTGGAATTTTTTAATTTAGCCGTGATGTCTTATGACCGATATCTGGCCATCTGTTGTCCTCTGCAGTACAACACACGTATGACACATAGAAAGGTCACAGTGCTCATTACTCTCACATGGTTATCGGCCTCTGTTGTATGTTTTATTCCAATAGCATTGACTGCCCCTTTACATCTGTGTGGAAACATCATCAACAAGGTTTACTGTGATAATTATTATATCGTCAAACTGTCGTGTTCTGACACCTCAGTCAACAACGTCTACGGACTCGCTGCCACCTCTTTTACAATCGTATCTCCTGTGTCTCTGATATTTTTCTCCTACATGAGGATTCTAAAGGTTTGTTTCTCTGGTTCCAAACAGACGAGACAAAAAGCCGTCAGCACCTGCACCCCCCACCTCCTCTCTCTGCTCAACTTCTCCTTCGGGGCTTGTTTTGAAATCATGCAGAGCAGATTTAACATGAACAACATCCCCAACCTGTTGAGAATCATTTTATCTTTGTACTGGCTCACATGTCAGCCGCTCTTCAACCCCTTAATGTACGGACTCAACATGTCGAGGATCCGCATCATCTGTAAAAATCTCATCTTTGCTTCAACTGTCTTTTCTCCTTTAAATATGTTGTGATGCTTAAACACGGCCGGAGGGAGACGAAGCTAAACGGAGCGCTGGGATTGTTTCGCTTCTGGAAATGAAGGAAACGATGATAAACAACTTTTATCAAACTGACAAATCTCTCATCAGATTCTTTATTTGCTTTGAAAGAAACAATAAAAAGTTTGAAAAGAAGTTCTTTATTTCTTCTTTTGCTCTGAACCTTTTGAATCCATCTGATGACGACTGCAACGTTTTCTACATTTACAAACAAACAGTGGAGAATTGTGAAAATTAATTTAAAAGTTTGTATGTGGTTTCTGTGTATTATTCTAGAAACAGCTGTTTGTCTCAATGTTATAAATCATAAAAATATTACTCACATAAAACCCAAAGATGTTTTCACAATCTTTAGTTTTCATCCTAAAAAAACAGATTATTGTCAGACTCACTTTTTCCTTCACCTTCATTATTCTGAAGAACGTGTCACAAACGGAGGTCAGTCATATTCACACACATTTTATTTGGAGGCCCGAACATAATTTCATATTTTACTTTTTTGTTGACACTTTTCCTTTTATCTTTTTCCACATAACGTGTATAAAGTAATAAAAAGAATGTAAACGCAAACAACAGTCAAATCAATAAAACAAATATTACAACTCATATGTAAATAGACATCAGGTTTGGATGAATGTAAGGAAGACCGAACTCAAACTAAAAAAAGAAAGAAATAAACAAATGAATAAATAAATGAATGCAAAAATAAATAAATGACAAAATACAGTTTGGTGATGAAAACTCTATTTCCTGCTCGACAGTTCAGAGGGCGGAGCCACAGAAACCACTCTGCTACATCTTCTTCATCTTGAAGGGGACAAAAATCATGTCACGCTGCTATTTGTGGATTTAACACAATCTAACCCCACATTTTAATAGATGAGCTCATGAAGAATTTAGGATTTAATATCGTGGTCAGGGGGAGGAGTCAGAGGGACCACGGCGGTCTCCGTGCTGAGATGTAAACCTGACAAATAAAGTTTAAAGTTGAAGTTGTCTTGGTAATTCTTTCTTATTTTGTTCTGTGTTACTTTATCTTTATTATTCATTCTGTGTCATCATTACATCATTACATCATTACATCATTTCATCATTACATCATTACATCATTTCATCATTACATCATTAGGAGCAGAAACCTCCAGAGTCACACAGTCGATGCTCTGGAGACAAAGTTGTTACTGAAGAAGAGAGAAACTCCACCAAGACTCCATCACACACACACACACACACACACACAGACACACACACACACACACACACACACACACACACACACACACACACAGACACACACACAGACACACACACACACAGACATACACAGACACACACACACACACACACACACGCACAGACATACACAGACACACACACAGACACACACACACAGACATACACACACACATACATAGACACAGACACATACACACACACACACACACACAGACATACACACACACACACACACACACAGACACACACACACACAGACATACACAGACACACACACACACACACACACACACACACACACACACAGACATACACACACACACACACACACACGCACAGACATACACAGACACACACACAGACACACACACACAGACATACACACACAGAAATAAAAACACACTATCTCGTGTTTTTAAAAATCATATTTTAATGACTCATATATCAGCAGAACAAGAAAACAAATGACATCAAACTTGAATAAATTGATGTTCATACAAACATAAAGCCGATGACTACATCTTAAGACAGTAGAAGTGTGTTTAAAGCCCGATGGACCGGTGTCCCGATGGACTGGTGTCCCGATGGACCGGTGTCCCGATGGACCGGTGTCCCGTGGTCCTGGTGTCCCGTGGTCCCGGTGTCCCGATGGACCGGTGTCCCGATGGACCGGTGTCCCGTGGTCCCGGTGTCCCGATGGACCGGTGTCCCGATGGACCGGTGTCCCGTGGTCCCGGTGTCCCGTGGTCCCGGTGTCCCGATGGACCGGTGTCCCGATGGACCGGTGTCCCGTGGTCCTGGTGTCCCGTGGTCCCGGTGTCCCGATGGACCGGTGTCCCGATGGACCGGTGTCCCGTGGTCCCGGTGTCCCGTGGTCCCGGTGTCCCGATGGACCGGTGTCCCGATGGACCGGTGTCCCGTGGTCCCGGTGTCCCGTGGTCCCGATGGACCGGTGTCCCGATGGACCGGTGTCCCGTGGTCCCGGTGTCCCGTGGTCCCGGTGTCCCGATGGACCGGTGTCCCGTGGTCCCGATGGACCGGTGTCCCGATGGACCGGTGTCCCGTGGTCCCGGTGTCCCGTGGTCCCGGTGTCCCGATGGACCGGTGTCCCGTGGTCCCGGTGTCCCGTGGTCCCGGTGTCCCGATGGACCGGTGTCCCGTGGTCCCGTGGTCCCGGTGTCCTGTGGTCCCGGTGTCCCGTGGTCCCGGTGTCCCGTGGTCCCGGTGTCCCGTGGTCCCGTGGTCCCGGTGTCCCGATGGACCGGTGTCCCGATGGACCGGTGTACCGTGGTCCCGGTGTCCCGTGGTCCCGGTGTCCCGTGGTCCCGGTGTCCCGATGGACCGGTGTCCCGTGGTCCCGGTGTCCCGTGGTCCCGGTGTCCCGTGGTCCTGGTGTCCCGTGGTCCCGGTGTCCCGTGGTCCCGGTGTCCTGTGGTCCCGGTGTCCCGTGGTCCCGGTGTACCGTGGTCCTGGTGTCCCGATGGACCGGTGTCCCGTGGTCCCGGTGTCCCGATGGACTGGTGTCCCGATGGACCGGTGTACCGTGGTCCCGGTGTCCCGTGGTCCCGGTGTCCCGTGGTCCCGGTGTACCGTGGTCCTGGTGTCCCGTGGTCCCGGTGTCCCGTGGTCCCGGTGTCCCGTGGTCCCGTGGTCCCGGTGTCCCGTGGTCCCGGTGTCCCGTGGTCCCGGTGTCCCGTGGTCCTGGTGTCCCGTGGTCCTGCTCATCTCTTTGAACTACTGCAGGAGAGGCTGGAGGGTTTACGAAGTTTGTATATACACAGAAAAAGACAAACTCGGGTTTTAATGAACTTTATCTTTGGGAGCACAAAATTTGCAATTTAGAGAAGTTGGAAAAACAAAATGGTTGGAGAAGGTTGGACTGATCCACTGCGCTGTCTGAGGGGTGGGGGGGCAGCTGGTCTGAGAATCGAACATGCGGACTTCAGCCTGATAACATCGATGGTTTCAGGCTGTGTCACTGGGGGAGAACCACTCTGCTGATAAACTATCACAACATTTTAATTCTAGTGTTTGTGTATATACAAAATATTTGTCATTAATTTGTTCACATTGATTTAAATCATTACAATTATTTGACGATGTGTCATAAAAACAGATACAATTATTATTGTTGGTGACTTTAATATTCATGTTGACAATAATAATGATAGCCTTAGCGTAGCATTTATTTCAGTACTAGACTCAGCAGGTTTCAGTCAGTGTGTACACCAACCTACTCATTGTTGTAACCTCACACTTGACCTTGTATTATCATACGGTGTCAAAATCTAATAGTACTTCCACATAATCCGATTCTATCAGACCATAATTTAATAACCTTCGATTTCTCATTATCAGAATATATGCCACTTATAAAAAACTCCTTTTCGAGATGTCTACCAGGAAATAATTCAGATTACATTTAAACCGTATTATCCGTCGACACAACCAACAAATTCTTTAAAAACCCGAGCTCCACTGAGATGGAGCATCTCGGCTCTGTGCTCGGCCCAATTTATTCTCATTATATATGCTTCCACTTGGAAACATTATCAGGACACACTCGGTAAGTTTCCACTGCTATGCAGACGACACCCAGTTATACTTGTCAATAAAACCTGAACAAAGTAATCAAATAACTAAACTCCAAGCATGTCTCAAGGACATAAAAACCTGGATGAGCTGCAATTTTCTCTTATTAAACTCAGATAAGACAGAGGTTCTAATACTTAAACACCTTAGAGACACATTATCTAATGATGAAGCTGCGCTAGACGACATCGTCTTTGCTTCCAATAAAACATCAGGAACTTGGGAGTGATCTTCGATCCTGATTTGTCCTTTAATTCTCACTTAAAACTAATTTCTAGGACCGCCTTCTTCCACTTGCGTAATATCTCCAAAATCAGACATGTCCTTTCTCAAAAAGATGCAGAAGAACGAGTCCAGGCCTTTGTTCCATCCAGACCTGATTATTGTAATTCCTTATTCTCAGGCTCCAGCAGGAAGTCGTTAAAGACTCTGCAGCTTGTCCTAAATGCTGCAGCACGTGTCCTGAAGAGAACCAGGACCAGAGACCACATGTCTCCTGTGTTAGCTTCACTACACTGGCTGTCGTCCCTAAAGTCTCTAAAAGTAGAGTAGGAGCCAGAGCTTCAGCATCAAGCTCCTCTCCTGTGGAATCATCTCCCACTTTCAGTTCGGGAGGCAGACTCCATCTGTACGTTTAAGAGTAGGCTTAAAACCTTCCTTTAGGATAAAGCTTATAGTTAGAGCCGGTCCAGGTTTGTCTTAGACATGAAACAAACATACAATCCATATAATTCAAATCTAAAATGATCTGATGTAACGTACCTGAAGCTCAGTGTTCTGCTGGGTCAGGAGTTTTACTTCAGCGTAGCAGACAACTTCTCCTCTGTCTCCCTGAGCTCCTTCTCCAACTCTCCCACTCTGGCTCTTGCTGTGTCCACAGGCTTGTCCATGGTGACCAAGTCGTCTCTGGTCTGACACAGCTGTGAGTCAGTAGAGATGATCTGCTCCTTCAGAGCCTCGTTCTCCTGGAGGGTTCGGTGGAGGGCCTGAGAGTTTTCAGACTGCTTTCGTCCAAGTGACTGAAAGATACAAATATACATATACCAGGTAAAAACACTGTCCCACCCTAACTTCAGATATATTCAAAGACACAGAGCTGAATGAACGTTAGTCATTGACACACGTCTACACAAAACTACTGTAAAGTAAGATGAAGAAATAAAAGACAATTGTGTTTTGAAGATAAAACTAAAAACAGTTTAACCTGAAGTCTCTCCTGCTTAGAACAAAACCTACTTTGTCTCTTGAGCAGCTGATCCTCTTCATGTGGGATGAACTGAATTTCCCTGGTGTGTGGATCAATAAAGAGAATCTTATCTTATCGTATGTTATCGTATGAACGCAGGGGATCCAGTGGAACACAGTTGTTGTAAAGTATATTTGCTGTGAAGCGCTGGTCTACTGACGTCGTCTGTTTGATTCCTTCTATGAGCACAAGTGGGTCAGTAGCGCTCCAGCAACGTCTCTCAAACTCAAACACAAATCCTTGTTGGAGAAAATAAAGACGACGACTGTACCCCTGCTCGACCTCGACCTGACCCTGAGTCAGCATGTTTTTATATCATCAAATAACTGATTCAAACCAAACTGATCAGAAACACTTGAACAAACATCAGCGAGTTGAAGACTTCAGTGTCAAGTTGTTTTTCATGTTCGTGTCGTCACCAGTGACGCGACGCCCTGAATCACATGATTTCATCCATGTGACGTGTGTGACAGATTATTTCTCCAGAAAGAGAATAAATCATCTGTGGACGACGAGGCTGTTTGTCTCAGTTTGTGTGGTTCAGTTTGTGTGGCTCAGTTTGTGTGACGCTGTTTCTCTGGGACTTTGTGTGAGTTCAACCTTCGTCTCCGCAGAGTGAAAGACGAGAGTTTCAGAGCCGACGGGGCAGAGTCGGAACGACAACATCGAACAGCTGCTGATGGTTTCTTCTTCACAAACCTTCAGTCTGACGAGCGTTTTCTAGATCTGACTTTTTTAAATGACATTTTATTATTTCAACATGATTTTGAAACATTTTGATAATTTTAATCTCTGTTGACTTTTGATTCTTTGTGAATTCGATGTGAAAATTGAGGAGAAACATGAGAAACATCTACAAACGTCAGCAGGTGAATTTATTATTTACACGTTGATTTTTCTTTCAGAGATAAATAATTTTTTAGGATTTAAATTCTCAGATTTCACAGGTGAAGCTGTGAGTTTGTTCTGTGACACATTGAATAAACAAAATACAGGATTTTATTAAATGTTGTTAAAATCCGACTGTTTAGTTTTTCTGAGTTTAAACAGTTCAGGTTTTTAGACGTCAGTGAGATTTTCATGTCAGAGCTCAAATAATTGTTAAACAAGTTTAATGTTGTAAAAGGTTAGTTTTAAAGTTTTAATATTTGAGATTTAAATATTTAAACATTTACAGTTTTATCATTTTAAAGATTTAAAGTTTTATTGTTTTAAAAGAGTCAGTTAGTAACTAAAAGATTCGTCATCTGAATCTAAACTTGAAGAAGATAAATGTTGTTGGATCAGAATCAGAAATAAAACATGAGACTCAAAATGTAAAATATGGAACATTCATTTAATATCAAGTGTATTAAGTTACAATTTTCGATTTAATAATTTTACTTTATTTTAAAAGTGAAGCTTCATAATTGAATTCATAATTATATCTGTGTGCAGTGTGTTAAATATTATATTATATTATGATACATTGTGAATAATTGAATGTGTAAATAGCCTTGTAATGTTATTCAATTCTTCTTATTATTGTTACTATTATTATTATTATTATATGTAAGTATGTTCAAATAATATAATAATATAATTAAAAACGTTAAATTAAAGTAAATACGATTTTGAATAAAAACCATAAAATACAATTTCCACAAAATTAAACAGTTTAAAATGTTTATATACTTTAGTTCCTGTTGTGTTGATTCATCTATCAGATAATTAAATGTTTTATATAATGTTCAACATCATGTTGAATCAAATATAAAAGTTCTGCTGAAACTGAACATGTATTTATTCTGCTGGTCCAGAACCAGAACCAGGACCTGGGTTCATGTTGGTCAATGGTCAAAGTGTTGACTCAGCTTTATTTAAATTTGACCTTTTAACAGCAGCTGGATGAAAGTGAGTCTGATGTGTGAGTGTGAACATGAGAAAGTTTCCTCCTTCTCTCCCTGAACGTCTGTTCTCTGTGACTCTGCTGAGTGGGTTCCATCTCCTGTGAGAAGAACTGACTGAGAGTCAGCTTCAACTGTCACAACCAGCTGCAGCTGAAGACTGAAGCTGAACTGAGATCAGTTCAAAATACTCTGAAGTTATTAAAAACCAGAGTTTATCTCCAATATTCAGCAGGAAACTGTTAAAACATGAAGAGTTCTGAACAGTTTGGTGGATTTGTTACAGCTGCAGCTCTTCAGGGTCAGGAAGCAGAGGATCATGGGTAATCTCCAGAGGGACGACTCAGTCAAGAGATTGATAAACTTTGTTTTTACATGAAAACACTTCATCAGACACAGAGTTATCACCTTGTGTGGCTGCAGGGGGCGCTGTTGCTCAGTAACTGTTACAGTGTTCATTCAAATATCAGTGTGTGTGCGTGTGTGTGCGTGTGTGCGTGTGTGCTGCGTTCACTAACAAACTAAGACGTCAGTGAATTTAAATAAAACGTTTTTTCAGACAGACTGAGCAGGACGCTGTCGGATGAGAGGACGAAGGAGACGAAGGAGACGAAGGAGACGATGCAGACGTTGAGCGATAACGTCTCTTCCCACCATCACTTCGTCCTCGGAGGCTTCAATGACCTCGGGGCGCTGAGGCCCGTCCTCTTCCTCCCTTTCTTCGTCATGTTGGTCGTGTCGCTGGTGGCGAACTCTCTGCTGCTGTACGTCATCATGTCCCAGAAGAGCCTCCACTCCCCGATGTACCTCCTCATCGCCGCCATGGCGTGCGTGGACCTGGGCCTCCCGCTGTTCTTTGTCCCCAACATGCTGCTGAACTTCCTGTTTGACTGGCGGGGGATCTCTCTGATTGGCTGTCTGGTCCAGATGTTCTCCGTCCACTTCCTCGGAGCTCTTCAGTCCACTCTGCTGCTCTGCATGGCGGTGGACCGATACTTTGCCATTTGCACGCCGCTCTACTACCACAAACGAACGTCTGTACCCAGGTTTCTGTGTTTTGTAATTCCTCTCGTGGTCAGAAACGTGCTCATGGTGTCGCTGGTCGTGATTCTGGCGGGAAACTTGTCCTTCTGCCTCAGTAACGTGATCGGTCACTGTTTCTGCGAGCACATGGCGCTGGTGGAGTTGGCGTGTGGCAACACGGCCGCCAACAGCATCGTGGGTTTGATCTCCGTGAGTCTGATTGCTGTGGTGGATTTCTTCTTCATCATCACCTCGTACGTGGTCATCTTCAGCTCCGTGATGCGTTCAGGGACATCAGGCGTTAAAGCTCTTCACACGTGTGTCACTCACATCGTGGTCATGGCCGTCAGCCTGACCATCGTCCTCACGGCCTTCCTGTCGTATCGCATCAGGAACAGTCTCCCTGCGTCAGTTCGCAACTTCTTGAGCGTCATGTATCTGCTCTTTCCGAGCTGCTTCAACCCGATCATCTACGGCGTCAGAACCTCGGAGATACGACGTCACATCGTCAACATGCTAACACTCCGTCGCTGCGTCGCAGATCTCAGCTAAAGTTTTTATATTTTATTAAAAATTAAAATCAAACATCAACTTCATACAATACAGAGATGAGTTTTATCTAAATGATAAAAAACATTTCAAATAAATTTGTTTTTAAATAGTTTCGTGCCAAAAACAACTATAAGGTTTACGACAAAAAACCCACAACATGAAATTCTCCTGTTTGTTCATGTTTTCAATTGATGGCAACATGTGTCCTGAGGGGGGCGCTACAGCTCAGTAAAAACAATAAACCATATAAATGTATATATGCATCTTGTTGAAAACATTTATTCTGTGTGTGTTTCTGTATTGTTTTCATGTCACATGTTCACAATTTGTATAGAAACATTTTAATATAGATATTTTCTACATGATCGTAAAATATGATCATAGAATAAAAATGTAAAAAAAGAACAATTGTATAATAATAAAAATAATAATAATGAAAACAAATAACATTACTTTAATTTAAAATCATATATTCATATCACCTGGCCCTGAACGCAGCGGCCAGGTGACTTCAAGTGTCAGTGGAATCAGATCCAAAGGTTGTTGTGCCCCCTGCTGGCAGAGAAGCAGATGTGCAAGGAAGCCGTGAACAGAGGAGGATGATAAAGATGACATCATCTTCATCACAGAGATTTAAATCATTAACAAGAGAAAAACAAACAGGAAGTGAACTGATGTGTTGTCAGTGTTTATCTGTTAAAGCGCCTGATTACAGCTGAGAGTCCCTGAACGCACCACAGACCCACAGCTCATAATTAATCCCACAATCCTCGGAGGGAAACCCGACGCTCTGATTGGGCCTCGGGGCCAATTATCACCGAGGAGCCGCAGCAACAGAAAGGATCATTAAATCACTGATTCAAACCAACGGATCCGGAACTGGGACAAACATCAGAGAGACCAGAACGACCTGAAATGACAGAAACATCTTTTAAATTTAAATAAAGTTACGAGTGAATAAATGACATCACAACATAATAACATTATAACGTAAACATGGACAAACGAGGCGTCAGGAGGAAACAGGAAATGGATTCAACTTGAATTTCTCCTCTCAAGTCTAATTTGGTTTTCTGGACCAATCGGTGCGCTGCTGTGTTCGGGGTCATTTCTCCTGTGGGACGTTCGGACTTCAGCTATAAGACGAGCGGAGGGGGGGGGGGGGGGGGTGAAGAGCCGGACGACAGCAGGTAAGAGCATTTTCACCGTGTTTGTTTCGTTTGTTTCCAATGAAAACTTTTTATCGTCTACATCAAAACTGAAAATATTTAATGATTCTATAGTAAATTATCTTCAGCTGTATTTCTGTTGTATATTTATTTTTTATTTTAATTTAAAAATCAACAAAAGTTTCTTTCATTTACTCAAACATCTGAAATTAGTTGAGTATTTAATATTTTGAGTTTTTGTTATGATGATACAATAATAATCATGATAATAAAGTTTATATAAAACAGTTACAAGCTGCTTTACGAGTTAAAAATAAATTAACAATTAAACAGTTTGAAGATCAAACAACATAAAAGCAGAAATATAAGAATAAAGTGTTTAAAAATGTGAAAAAGATTAAAAACTAAATATTCTGAAATTAGTAAAAAGTTAATCAGGATAAAAACATTTTTAAAATATGAATTTAGATTTACCTCAGAGATTATTCTGGGTTAAAAATGTTTCAAACACTAAAGACTCTTAAAAGAGGATAAAGATTTAAAGGTTGTTAAAGATGTTCAGTTTCTCTGTTGACCACAATGTTCATGTCTTTAAAAAGGATTTTAATGTTTCACTCTTTTCTTATCTGAATTTTGATTTTATCACATGTTCTTCATTAGTTCAGTATTTTCATGTGATGAGGAATCAAATCATTATTTCTGCGTTGTGACAAATATTTGAAGTACAATGTTTATAAACATGTTTTTATATTCTAATATTGACCTGATTTACGTTTCTATTTGAATGTGTAATGTTTTTTGTCATTAACAAAAAACAATATTTATTTTTCATGTTTTAATGTTTTGACTCAAAAATATTTTATAGATTTTAAACTTTTTTTTCTCTAAACAGAAATTATAATAAGTTATATTTACAAATTTATATAAATATATACAAAATATTTTATATACAGTGCCATGAAACCAAAATACGCGCACGCACACACACACACACACACACACACACACACACACACACAGGCTCACTTTTCTCTGTGTTGTTGTAAAAACTGGGGAAATAAAGCTGCTTGTTTGTTTCTGTTCATTTTGATTCACGTGAGAAAACAGTTTGTTTCTTTCATGTGTTTATGTTGTTGTTGCACAAACATAAAACATCGTTAGCTTTTCACACAGAAGTGATGAATCTTATTATATAAATATTATCTGTCAGTTTCAATACAATGAGTACAAACTGTAAAGCTTTGTTCTTCCTGCTCGTTAGTTTGCGTCAGTGTTGAATTCTCTCTGTCTAACCTGTCTCAGGTGAAGCTGCCGCCATGTTGGATTCATCACCGAGTTGGAACATCTCCCACAACACCTTCGTGCTCCGAGGTTTTCCAGAGCTGCAGCGACAGCGCCGCCTGCTGGCGCTGCCCTTCTTTGCCTCGTATGTGTCCGTGCTGCTGGGAAACTCTGTGCTGGTGCACGTGATCCGTCGCGTTGAGAGTCTGCACAGCCCCATGTACCTGCTCATCTGCACGCTCTGCGTGGTCGACATCCTGGTGGTGACCGCCATCATCCCCAACACGCTGCTCGGCCTCCTGTTTGACTGGAACGAGATCTCATTGGCCGGCTGCCTGACTCAGATGTTCTTCACTCACTTCCTGTCCTCGGTGGAGTCAACGCTGCTGCTGGCGATGGCGTTGGACCGTTACGTGGCCATCTGTCACCCGCTGCGCTACGCTGACATCATTGACTCCTCTATGTTCGTGCAGCTGCTGCTCTTCACTCTGGTCCGCAGCGGCTCCATCATGGCGACGCTGGTCGGTTTGGCAGGTTCACTGTGGTTCTGCGACTCCAACGTCATCCGGCACTGCTACTGCGACCACATGGCGCTGGTGAGTCTGGCGTGCGACAACACGCAGAAAAACAGCACAGTGGGCCTCGTCGTGATCGTTTGCTTTGCGGGCGTCGACATTTCGCTCATCATCCTCTCCTACATGAAGATCCTGAGCGTGGTCTTACGAGCGGCGGCGGCCGGTGAGGACCGCTGGAAGGCGTTTCACACCTGCGGCACTCACCTGATCGTCATGATGTGTTTCTACCTGGTGGGCAGCGTCACCTTCCTTTCTCACAACCTCAACATCCACGTTCCCACGGAGGTCAACACCTTCATGGGACTCGTGTACATTCTGTTCCCTGCCACCGTCAACCCCGTCATCTACGGCGTTCGGACTAAAGAAATACGAAAAGGGTTTTTAAGGATTTTTAAACTCAGA
The DNA here is from genome assembly GCF_009819705.1 of Hippoglossus hippoglossus. NCBI lineage: Eukaryota > Metazoa > Chordata > Actinopteri > Pleuronectiformes > Pleuronectidae > Hippoglossus > Hippoglossus hippoglossus. Next base: position 473,386 of record NC_047163.1, read on the forward strand.
GAAAAGAAACTCACGGAAACTAAAGTTTTTCCTTCAGGACAAAGACACACGTGACGTAAAATGTTATCAATAAATGTTTTCACTTCTTCACTCAAAGTTTTTTAAAGGTTAATCACACATCAGTCATTTAAAGGAAACATGTTCTTTATGATCATGTGAAAGTTTGTTTTCTGACACGGTCACATGACGAAGAAACGCTTCAGCTGCGTCGTCTCAACCAATCATGACCTCAAACACATGGAATCTGTCCTGCAGGGGGCGACAGAGTCACGCAGCAGGTTCATCCTCGAGCAGAAAGTTAAGACGATCGATTGAGACTCGTTAAAACATTCAACTGTGGACGTTCATGTTCGTGACCCGGATCTCATCCGTCACAGAAAAATAAAAATATAAATATAATCTTTACTAAAAAATAGATTTCGGTTAAAACTCTTTAAGAATGATCCACCATGAAACGAAAGGTTTTACCCACAAACGTCTTTTTATTAAAGATGTACACAGCTGTCCTCTTGGCCCTTTCAAAATAAAAGCCAATGAAAATTATTTTAGAAATAATTACACTATTTTGTGAGTTTTGGATCTTTGTCCTGTGTTTGGGCCACACACACACACACACACACACACACACACACACACACACACACACACACACACACACACACAAAGGGACGTTTCACACGTTTTATTTTGAAGGTTCAAATATACTTCTGTTTTGTAAAATAAATGTTCAATAATATTTCTTCTCCAAAGGACCATTCTGTTTTTATCATCAATAAAACATCATTTTCCAAACCACGTATCAGTTCAATCCGACAGGTTGTCATGACAACTAGGACAGAAACAATGTTGTGAAAACGTTACAAATATCACGAGTTGACAAAAACATTCACAGTTTCTTTTAAATAAAGTTTTAACACGTTACGTCTTAAGTTCAAAAGTGTTTGGAGACTTTGTTAAATTAAAAACACCAGCAGCTTAACTTTGTCAAAATAAAATCCAGTTTAAATTGATTTAAATCTAAATTTAAAGAATAATTCAACAACATGAATCCAACAAATTTCAGAATAAAACACAGAGGTTTAAGGCCTCAGATAAACTGGATGTTTTCATGAACATTATGCTTCATTAGTGTAATTGTTCACGTACTCTCGTGTATTACTTGTGTTACTGGAGTATTCCACTAGAGGGCGCACCACAGACGTATTCAACCGAGGCACCATGAGGTCGCCATGATGCGTTCACAGTCAACTCAGGGACACGAGATTCCACCTGGAACATGAACGATTCATTTCATGACACGTAAGAGCAGTTGCTGAACGCAGCGTCTGAAACTGACAATGTTTTGGAAAATGATTGACATAAAAACATCAAAGCACATACACACCTTTGTTCCTTTAACCATCGTCAATAAAGTTTGATTATTCATAACATTAATAAATGAAGTTTCATGCAAAGGAGGCCTCCGCTTCCTGTCAGCTGATCGGATACTTCAAAGTCCTCTCAGCAAGTCGGGACGTCTCAGATGTCTCTGCCTCTGGAGGCTGACGTCCATGTTGTGGCTCGAAGTGGCGAATCGTCCCACGTCAACCAAAGACCCTCTGGTACGACACATCGAAACTAATCTGAACACAACGTTACTCCTGTTCGATCCCTAATGGAAACACGTAGAACAAAGTGAGGCATGCTACGAGCCGTCGTCACGACGACGACACTGCCGCGTCAACACATCAGCCCAGTAGTGGAGAGCTGCTCGTCTGAAAGCAGGACTGGTGTCTGTGGTATTCTAGCATTTTACACCCCGGCAGGACGCAGAGAAGACGAACATGAACGAGAACACAATAACACGCCACCGCCAGATGTTGACAGGGTCCAGACTGTTACAGCTAAACGTGACCTCCGGCAGCTCCAACTACCAACGGCAGCGACGCTGATGCTCCTCGTCTTTATCTGTCGTTGAGTTTGGGCGAGTCCACCGGCTCCTCGTCTTCGTCCTTATCGTTTTTTGGCCCAATCAGCCGCTGGCGGGCAAAGTCTTCGAAGATGATGTCATCATCACTGGGGGGTTGGGGGGTGGGGGGATTGAATGTTGATTGATTAAAAATAAGAAAAGAGACGAGTGAGAACAGGAATCACTGTGAATCTGAGGCTCCGCCCACCCTGATACGTTATAGGTAAAACTCATCACTGTTGCCATGGTTACGCCTGCTGCAGTTTCCAGCCTCTGAATCAGAGACTTGTGTAAACTGATCTCGTTTCAGTTTGAAAACTCTGGGTTTGTGTTTGAGTCTGAACAGAAACTGAGACGTTAGTAAACGATGACACGTTCTCTTCCTGATTGGTTCTCATCAGTCACATGACTCGACTACCAGCGGTGAACACAAAGCGTCGCTAACACTTCCTGTCAGTAACACTTCCTGTTTCTAACACTTCCTGTCAGTAACACTTCCTGTTTCTAACACTTCCTGTCAGTAACAGTTCCACCTCGTCGTCCCCGCTCTGACTCTTCACCATCACTGTTCCTCCTTCAGAGGAGTTTCTGTTACTAAGCAAGACAATCTACTTCCTGTTTACATCACATGACCAGTAACATGTGAATCTGTTCAAACCAGCGACTGGTTGATAAAAAATGTGTTTATGAACAGGAGACATCACATGTGATTCAGTTCTTGGCTCTGATTGGTTGTTGCTGTGCTCTGCTGATGCGTATTGGTCAGTGATGTCATGTTGGTGTGGAGGCAGATTTACGTGAGATGGACGTGGTCATGTGACTGATCTTAACACAAACATCATGAAGGTCAAAGGTCAGATTCACTGTGAAACTGGAGAAGTGTGGACGTGAACAGTCATGTGATTGTAACCTGAATGTTCGACAGGAAGTAGAGTCAACATGGGATCAGGTGACAAGTTATCGTCACATTCATCCTTCCTACTATTTTCTGTCACTAAGCAACCAACCACTATCTAACGCTCAACTTTCATTTGTTGTGATTTGAGTTCATGTTTGTTTGTTTCATCACTGAGTGAAGAGACTAAAGCCCAATTCATGCTTCTGCGTCAAAGCTACATCATAGCCTACGTGTAGACGTGTACCGTACGCAGAGCGCTGCATCGTACGCAGAGCGCTGCATCGTACGCAGAGCGCTGCATCGTACGCAGAGCGCTGCATCGTACGCAGAGCGCTGCATCGTACGCAGAGCCCTGCATGGTACGCAGAGCGCTGCATCGTACGCAGAGCGCTGCATCGTACGCAGAGCGCTGCATCGTACGCAGAGCGCTGCATCGTACGCAGAGCGCTGCATCGTACGCAGAGTGCTGCATCGTAGCCTACGTGTAGACGTGTACCGTACGCAGAGCGCTGCATCGTACGCAGAGCGCTGCATCGTACGCAGAGCGCTGCATCGTACGCAGAGCGCTGCATCGTACGCAGAGCGCTGCATCGTACGCAGAGCGCTGCATCGTACACAGAGCGCTGCATGGTACGCAGAGTGCTGCATCGTACGCAGAGCGCTACACGGCAGGCAGAGCGCTGCATCGTACGCAGAGCGCTGCATCGTACGCAGAGCGCTGCATCGTACGCAGAGCGCTGCATCGTACGCAGAGCGCTGCATCGTACGCAGAGCGCTGCATCGTACGCAGAGCGCTGCATCGTACGCAGAGCCCTGCATGGTACGCAGAGCGCTGCATCGTACGCAGAGCGCTGCATCGTACGCAGAGCGCTGCATCGTACGCAGAGCGCTGCATCGTACGCAGAGTGCTGCATCGTAGCCTACGTGTAGACGTGTACCGTACGCAGAGCGCTGCATCGTACGCAGAGCGCTGCATCGTACGCAGAGCGCTGCATCGTACGCAGAGCGCTGCATCGTACGCAGAGCGCTGCATCGTACACAGAGCGCTGCATGGTACGCAGAGTGCTGCATCGTACGCAGAGCGCTACACGGCAGGCAGAGCGCTGCATCGTACGCAGAGCGCTGCATCGTACGCAGAGCGCTGCATCGTACGCAGAGCGCTGCATCGTACGCAGAGCGCTGCATCGTACGCAGAGCGCTACACGGCAGGCAGAGCGCTGCATCGTACGCAGAGCGCTGCATCGTACGCAGAGCGCTGCATCGTACGCA